>NC_140951.1:92930179-93087679 GCF_014529385.1 Adiantum capillus-veneris | reverse complement strand
GAGAGAGAGACTTGTCATGTTTCCTGATGAATAGGATTAAGGTCCAGTAGGCAGAAGAGGCTAAAACCAGACCCAGAGCTTGTGCCAGGATTCCAGCCTTTGCAGGCTCAGTTGCTTAATGTTTCTGCCAAAAGAACTATTGACTTTTGTCAGGACATTGATGAAGAAGAGTCAATTGGTGAAGATGAGTCAGAGAGGTCACCAGGCCAAGAGGATCCCTCACCCTACAAGGGTCCCTCACCCTCTACAGTACTTGTCAAGAAAAATACCAGAAAGAGGAATATAGACTTCTCAGATGATGCAGATCTCCCAGAAAGCAGTCCCTGTGCAAGTAAAGGTAAAGCCAAAGAGGATGTGCCTTCTCTGGAAGACCCAGCTGCAACTGATGAGAGGCTGTTCGATTTTGCAGCATCTTGTGGTGCTGGGGACAAATATGATCTAGTTCATTCTATGTTTAACCCAAAATTTGATATTGAAGACCTTTTAGCTCAGCACAATGAATTCTTGCAGTCCTACAGAGATAAATTTGAAGTGATGGTGCAGGTAGGGAGGGTTGTTCTGCCCAGTATGACTGTTGTGCATTTAAATGACTGCGGTGGAAAGGGACAGGGACTGAAGAAGTATAGGGAATTACCACCTGTTTGCCGACATTCAGCCTACCCTTTGAACCAAAAAGAGTGTAAACTTATTCAGGAATCCTTTGGCTTTATGATTTATTTGAACAGCCTGTTTGGATTCCTCATGCAGAATCCTGATGAGGTGTTAGAGGAGCAGGATGCAGCACCAGACGAAGAATGCGAGGAGACAACACATATACAAGAAGTCGAGGAGGTTGAAGATACAGTCGACATTGAGGTTGAGGCAATTGAAGTACAAAGAAGTAAGATGCTCTCTGTGAAAACCAAAGAAATCAAACTACCTTTGGATGTCAGTAACTTCACTGAGAAGCATGCTCAGATGATGCTGCTTGCTGTGCCTGACTTCAGGATTGGAGACAGGACCTATATCTTTTTACATGATGTGCAAAGCATCTTTTATTTAAGGGAGGACTTCTCCCTAGCTATCATTTCCAGAGTCCAAGAGGAGAGGAGTGGATTTGTTTCAGAGGATAGTAGTGATGATGAGGCAATGGAAACATCCAGCAATCCAACCTCCGAAGATGCTTTGAGAAAGCTGAAAAACACAAGGAGACACTACATGATGAAGCCACCTTCCAAGCAATAAGAGAAAGCCTAAGACCATCAACAAGTCACAAAGAAGTGGAGGATTGGTTTAACCATTCAGGTCAAGGGTCAACTACATCTGTAGACCTGTGGCAGGAAAACCTCTTTCTGCAGGATGATAGCTTCATGGTAACTCTCTCTCTCTCTCTCTCTCTCTCTCTCTCTCTCTCTCTCTCTCTCTCTCTCTCTCTCTCTCTCTCTCTCTCTCTCTCTCTCTCTCTCTCTCTCTCTCTCTCTCTCTCTTACTCAGACATGATATGTGCAAACTTGAATTGTTGAGAAGGATGACTTCCTTCGACGGCGGACTCGAGAGTATCGTGGAAGAGATGCGGCCCTAGCGCAGTACCTTTCGAAGCTTTGTGAGTCGCCGATAGTAGTTTTTCACAATTCCATGTCACAAGAGGGTTCAATAGCAACTTACACATTAAAAACACTATCACGCTTCTTGGGTGGACCCGTGTTGCCCAAAAGTGCAGATAAAGTCATTCTTGTGGACAAAGTGTTTGCCAGAGATTGTTTTGGTTACTGCCCGGGCTATACAAGTGGTCGGGAAGCGTATTACTACACTTACACAGCAATGGCACTAGCTCTTGGTAGAAAAAACCCAAATGAACTTTTAGAGTATGGCAAACATCTCATGATTCGTTACAAGGGTGATGTGCCAAAAAACAAAATTGAACCTTCAAAATCTTGATACACTTCAAGTAGCAATTGTATAAGATCATGTATTACAGAAATTTTGTACAATGTCATCCACTCAGAGTATCTTTCTCCACTTGTGGTTCACATACACCATTGTCTCTCTCCACCTTCGTTGACTTTCACGAGCACCGGAATTGTTGTATGCCATTGATCTTTTAACTTTTTGTTGTTGTAAATGTCTGATGGCTTGTGTTGTTGCTGAAGAGGCCAAGACTTCTTTTGCCTGCATTCGATGAATGATTCTACGATAGAACCATTCAAATAGTTCTCTCAAACTGTTAGCCTTGATTCGAGAGCCACCATGTCGTGTGTGCCTGAAATAAGCATTTCTCGCCATGTAATAAGACTTTTCCATCCCTTGAGTATTCCATATTGCCGGGTTCCCATACTTTTGTATAAAATATGGTAAATGATTGAAAATGATGTGTTGGATATGAAAACGGATTATTTAGAATGTTTTACACTCACATAGTTACACATAAAAGAGAATCAAATACACCATAATACCATGTAGTGAGTAATCTGGGTGTCTGTCCATGCTGTTTTGAATGATTTTTTGAGAAGGTTGAAATTCTCCTTGAACTTGTTCATATCACCTTGTGACCAGTCATCTTTGTCGCACATCAAAAATAGGATGTCTATTGATCGCCAAACCTCAGCCTTCGCGTTATGAGTAGTTGGTTCTTGGTCTTTGACTGCAATATGTAGCTTTTTCCAGCTCTGATACTCTACCTTGCTAACATAAGATGTGTTATATATTTTTCCATGTTTTGTTAGCTTAATTCGGATCTCGTATTCCTTGGGGTTTAGATAAAAACCTACGTGCCTTCACCCCACCGATGGATGGTTTGCATGGGACATCCTTCTCAGCAGTTGATCTCTTTTCATCCCGTTGGATTTTCACATTGCCACCATGAAGCCCCATATCTGTCAGTACCAATTCTAAGTACTGCAGGGCTACTTGTCGCTCTGCTGAGCTCTTAATTTTCCAAGCAAACCCCGATATATAAGTAGACCAATTTCTCCACAATTCTACAAAGGGCATGCATTGTACAGATGTGGACATTCACAAGTGGTATTTTCAAAACCGGTCGAAAAGCAGGGTTCTCAATGTGACGTGTTGGAGCTTTTCTCCACCACTTTGGGTCCATGACCTTTGCAGGCTCCATGCAGAACAAACACGACGACTTTGCCATTGCACCCGTTCCACAATTATACATGCACTTTAATGTTTTGATGTCACCTGCAAGATGCCATTGAACTTGAAAGTTCCCCTTCCATTTAGACGTAGTACCTCTCCCTGGTTAGTCTGTCGATCAATCACCTCCGGAATATTAGTTCGATGGGACACCCAATATAGAATCTCATGATCTTCTTTCTTTACCTGCAACACAAAATAAATGAGACTTAAGTAGATGTGAACATTTGAGCTTAGTTGAGAATCTCACTTACCTCAAACGCACCAAGCCACCATATGTTAGATTCTGATTGAACACTAAATACAAAGGATCATCACTAGGACACTTTGAGAGGGCTCTATTCATTAAAGTAATAGTAACACGCTCTAGCTTTTTCTCTTTAACAAGCTCACACTCATCCAGTTTTAACACAAAATGTAATACCCCTCGTGACTCTTCAAATGTGATGTTGTAAAACTTCACCATTCTCTTCTATAACATCTGCAGGTCCATAAAAATATTAATGAACTCATCATATGCCATGTTTGCTCCATGGCCACTGTAAGTTGCTTTAATATGAAAGGGTTGTCCAAGATAGTCTCCCTGTGCTTCGTTAAGCTGAAGCCTCTCTTTACAAACACTTGAGGCTAATGGTAAAAGTTTGGATTTTATACCCTTCTTAACAAAAATGGATGAGACAGATTTTTGTATAGCCGAATATCCTCTTTTGCTTACACCAAGTGAATCAAGTGTGCCTTGTATCTCTTTTGCAGGCACTGAGTTCTCTGAAATAAAGCAGTCCACTACATTTCGTTGTAGGACCTTAAACTTCTTGTCATGTACTATATCTGCTGCCAGGCTTCTACTTATAAGTGGCTTCAATCTCTTTCCTATATTGGCTTTGGGATCAATGTTTTCCTTGTCAGGATAGATTGAATCTCTACATGAAGACAATGGATAAGTAAATAACAAAAAATTTACTTCACTAACACTATTTAGGCACATGAAAACAATGCATAACAAGGAAAAACAAAAAGATTACTTAACTAAGACAATGTAGCCAACAAGAAGCATCACCTTAATGCTCGAATTATTTTTTTGAGACCTCCGAATGCAACCTGCAATGTTTCAAAATTGCGCAATTTCTTCTTTCGGATACGACCACCCAATATGGTGTCCTTCATTTGACAACTTCGTACCTTTCCTTTTAGTTCCTGTACCTCTGTTTTGTGTTGCAAAATGGTAACCTGGTCTGTAGAATGTAAATGTGAAAGATAAACAATCTCACATTGTTGAGCTTGGAGAATGCCCTTATAAGTTTCAGCTTCCCTTGTAAGAGATTTACAATAACTCAGAAGGCCCTTTTCTCCATCACCAGCAAAGGTCAATAAGCTTGTAGGATTGACAAACGGTGGAGACACATTAGTCATTGGATTCTTACGATAGAGAGAGCCTCTCGTCCAGATATCTATGTGTTTAGCTCCCTGAGCTCTGAGCGTGTCTATGGATGCGGGAGGTATATGTGTGTTTGCTTTACTACGCTTAATCAATGGTTGGTACTCATTGTCCAAATCAATGTGAAGGTAATATTTGGCTCGTTTTTGCGTAACATTTGTGCCATTTGAGGAGTGCGCCATTAGCCAAATGTGCAGGTTTAATGGAAAGTGAATAGGCGGCTACGCCTTCATCCCTCCATGTTATCCTCATTCCCTCCATATTGACGAGGTTCATTCAATGCAACTGAAAAGAAGATTATCCCTCAATCATTACGAACGAATGTTCAGAAGAGTAAGGAATCTACTTAAAGTACACTTTTTGAACTTTTACCATGAAAGACCCACCTCTATTATTCGCCATATTCTCTAGAGAGAGAGTGTAAAAAATACATTTTCTTAGAAGGCCCTCCAAATGACCTCCAAAATTTCCTAATGTATCTGGAAAATCTTCCAACCAATGCATTCAAGAGTCCACACTCCTGACAAGAAGCTCTTCGAGCACTTGCATAGAGCCACATGCCTTCAAGATGTAAGCATAGCCTTCAAGACAAAAGTATAGGTGACTGAATTTGGAGAGATACACTTGCTTTGCATCAGCTAATAATAGCTTAGAGGATTTTTCCCTGCTTGTTGCGCACATTCTGCAATCAGTGTATTCCAAGAGGCAACATTTTTGACATGAAGCTCCTTAAGCACTTTTTGGTGCTTTCTCAAGTACACCACATCTCGCATACATGATCATTGCTTCTATGTAGTGCCACATGCTTTCAAGATGCAAGCATAAGTGATTACATCAGGAGAAATGTCCTTGCTTTGCATTATGAAAACAGCCAGCAAGGGCTTCCTGGTAGAGATGGCATTCCGGACATCAAGGCAGTGCCACATGCCTTCAAGACAAAGCATAGGTGATTGCATCTAGAGAGATGCCCTCGCTTTACATCTATTGGAAACAGCCCAGCCCAGCCCAGGGCTCCGTGGCCCTGCCACATTTGGCATACATGTTGACCAAGGCAGTGCCAAGCATTACGTTTCGTAAAAGGGAACCACAATATTGATCAAACCACCGCCAAGCATGACATCGTACCGATAACAGCCCTCGACTAGCAATCACATCGTGGATTCTGATACCCTTGCGATAGGTATATTGGGCATATCTTGCAACCAACATGTTGCACCCCGACTAGCAATCACATCGTGGATTCTGATACCCTTGCGATAGGCATATCTCAGCTTTCTGACCCTGCTCCTGTTTCATGTATCCATGCACTCCAAGAGACCTCCTCACGCAAGTTTTGTGCTTCCTGTAATCACATCTCGCATACATGTCATCAGCCACATGCCTTCAAGATGCACACGTAGAGAATTGCCCTTGCTTCACACCTATTGAAAACAGCCAGAGCTTCCATGCCCAACCCTTGTCGAGCATATCCTACAATCGGTGCGTTCCAAAAGACGACATCCCATAGCAACATATGTGATTGTATCTAGAGAGAGGCCCTCGCTTTGCATCTGCTGAAAAAAACCGAAATCTTTCTGGCCATGCTCTCGTCGCGCGTATCCTGCATTTGTTCAAAATAGTCGAGGGCTTTTGCCCATTTCTGCTTGTCAAATTGTGACATGCCTTCAAGATGCTGCATCCATAGAGATGCGCTCGCTTCATGTGGAGAGATGGTCGCTTCTCATCAGCTGAAAATAGTCAAGAGCTTCCTTGCACCGCTGATGTGCGGCACATCCCACAATCAGTGCGTTTGAAGAGGCGGCGTTCCGCATAGGAAGCTCCTCGAGCGCTTTTCGTGCGTTCTGAAGATCACCATATGTGACGTACACATAGTCCCAGGCAAAGACAATCACTTCTTTCCTGTATCGCTCATTGGCCTTGCTCTTCTTGCGCACATCCCACATTGAGTGCATTCAAGGAGTCCACACTACATATAGAAAGAGGAAAACAGCCTAGAGCTTTCCGAGCTTCATCACCTGCCCTTGCTAACTCGATATAAAAGAACTCCAAGGACTTCGATGGGTGAGAAGCCATCACTTTTCTGAAGCGCAACACACGTGTCATACTTATCGACCAAGATTGTGCCAAGCGCGATATCTTTTTTCAACAGCCTCTGAACAACAATAAAAAGCTGATTGTTTTGTGTCCGTATCAGCCTCTTGCATAGAGACACATGCCTGCAATGTGGACACGTAGGTGATACCATATGGAGAGAGACCCACATCAGCATCTTGTGTACATACATATGCCTTCAAGATGCATGCGTATGTGATTGCATCTAGAAAGAGGTCCTCGGTTCAGATCCGCTAGAAACATCCGAGAGCTTTCTGTCCGTGCTCTTGTTTTGTGTATCTTGCAATCAATGCGCTCCAAGAGACGGCATCAGGGATATGAAGCTCCTTGGGCCAGGTTTCGTGCTTTCTGAAGTGCACCACATTCAGCATACATATTGACCAAGGCATTGCTAAGAACAACAATTTCTTGGAACAGTCCTTGCTAAAGTGTCCCACATTTGGCATGCATATCGACCAAGACAGTGCCTAGAACGCCATCTCTTTTCGAGAGCAATTTGCATAGAGACACATGCCTGCAAGATGCACACATAGGTGATAGCGTCTGGAGAAAGGTTGGAGAAAGGCCCTCGCTTTGCATGTTTAAAAAAAAGCACACGTAGGTGATAGCGTATGGAGAAAGGTTGGAGAAAGGCCCTCGCTTTGCATGTGCTAAAAAAAGCCCAGACCTTGCTGGCCCGGCCATTGTTGGGCATACCCTGCAATCAGTGCATTCCAAAAGACGACATCCCGCACAGGAGCACCACATCTGGCATACATATCGACCAAGGCATTGCCAAACATGGCAATTGTTTGCAACAACCCCTTACTAACAATCGACCAAGCCATTGCCAAGCACAACAATTTTATGAAAAAGCCATACTGAAAGTGTCCCACATTTGGCGTACGTGTCAACAAAGGTAGTGCCAAACACGCCATCTCTTTTAGAGAGCCTCTTGCATAGAGCCACATGCTTGCAAGATGCGCATGTAGGTGATAGCATCTGGAAGAGGCCCTCGCTTCACAAATGTTGAAAACAGCCCATAGCTTCCTGGCCCGGCCGTTGTCGGGCATATCTTGCAATCAATGCATTTCAAAAGAAAACATTCCGCACAAGAGCACCACATTTGGCATACATATCAAAACGAAGGCATTGCCAGGCACAACGGTTTTGTGCAGCAACCCATGACCAAGAACATCAGAGTGAATTTTTAAGCCCATATGAGCATCTTGCGTGTAGACACATGCCTTGTAGATGAATGCGTATGTGATTGCATTTGGAGAGAGGCCCTCGCTTTGGATCCGATGAAAATAGCCGAGAGCTTTCTATCCCACATTTGGCATACATATCGATCGAGTCATTGCCAAGCACGCCATCTCTTTTTTAGATCAATTTGCGTACAGCCACATGCCTGGAAGATGCACACGTAGGTGATAGCGTCTAGAGAAAGGCCCTCGCTTTGCGCCTGCTGAAAACAGCCCAGAGCTTGCTGGCCCGGCTGTTGTTGGGCATATCCTGCAATCTGCACCACATCTAGCATAGATATCGGCCAAGGCATTGCCAAGCATGGCAGTTTTTTTCAACAGCCCCTTACTACCAATATCGGAGTGAATTTTTAAGCCCACAACAGCGTGTAGTGTGCCTTGAAGATGCACGCTTATGTGATTGCATCTAGAGAGAGGCCCTCGCTCTACATCCGCTGAAAACAGTTGAGAGCTTTCCGGCCCTGCTCTGTTGCGCGTATCCAGCAATCAATGCACTCCAAGAGCTTCAATGCTAGGCTTTTGACGGCGTAGTTTTCTTTAGAGCTTTTAAGCGCTAGAGCCACGTGGGTTAATGACAAGCCAGGGATTGTGAAATGCCCACTACGCTAACGAAGTAATCATTTTTTTTCTTTTTTATTTCAACCTACCCTCACTCGACTCTGCCCACCCTTTTCCTCTTGAAATCAAACAAAGTATCCTCTAAGATACCCTTTAAACAACCCCAAAACCAAAATTGGTTGGACCTACCTTACTAAAAAGGTAGAAGGCACATTAATTGGAAGCATCTAAGAGCAAGCAAAAAAGACAAAGAAAGATAAGACATGTCTTGAAACAAAAGGATTCACACTTGCTTCCACGGTTTGATGCCTTACCAAGCAAGCCTACTCAAGGCTTTAAGGTTCAACTATACAAATGAAATCAATTGTCAAAATAGGCCTAAATTGAACCATCTTGACTTAAACAAGACGCGTGGAAGAGGCAAAGCATAAGCTAGTGAAGAGAGTGTCAAGAATGGAGAGGGAAGAGGGAAGCAAACCTTTGAGGTGGCAATCAAACTTTCCGAGGGAGACAAAGCACTCAAGCCCTCGGGGGAAAAGCTTTAAGGCTAGAAACAAAACTTTACAAGAGCAAAAAAAAAAAAAGGGAGACTCTCCTTGTTACAAAATGACACATAGGTGTTAGAGGGATCTTATAGGGCCCAAAAGAGGCATCACGGCACGAGGCAAAACCTCACCATTTGATCAAGTTGGAAACTCAATTAAACTAACTTCAATGTAAATTATAGCACGTTTTTGAATATTAATGTCATTATGTGAACTAATAAAACGACGCCGCCTTCGGCGGCGGCATGGCCCCTGTTACCCGAAAAGTATTCTCTCTCTCCCTCTCTCTCTCAATGTGAGTCTTTACCAAAATGAAGCATTGTACCCAGATGTCCTGGAAAGACACCTTTTCTTGTGAGACGCAAAAGTTTCAAAAACTCAAAAGTGCATGAAGAGAATGAAATGCCTTTCATATACACACATATTACATTTGTAAGGGCATGAATCTACAAACATGCCTTCCAAACTCTTTCATACATCTCAAAGAAGGTTGATGTTGGAATGGTGGGCATGCAAGATGGGAATCGTTGAAAACATTGCATCATGGCAGATGCCCTCTCTTTGCAGCAACACAGTGTATGTGATTGCATCTGCGTAGACACCCTCGCTTTGCATCCGCTGAAAACGCACAAAGCTCCTTGGCCTTGCCCAAGTTGGGCGTATCCTACAATCAATGCACTCCTTGAGACAACATTGCATCATGAGAGATGCCCTCTCTACATCAACTAAAAATGGTCTAGAGCTCCTTGGCCCTGCCCAAGTTGGGCATATCCTCCTCCAATCAATGCACTCCTTGAGACAACATTTGGCATACATGTTCACCAAGGCATTGCCCAAGGCGCCCAAGCACTCCGTTTTCTTTCAACAACCCTTGCGTATAAGGGAAGTATGTGCCACTTTCCCCAACTTGCGAGCCCCGTTTTCTTGTGATTCTTCACCTCCCTTGTATTCGGCACTTTCCTGCAATATTGATCATTCGTTCGCGTCCCTCAATCTCGTGTCCCTCTTGTGTTCAGTTTTCAACTTGCATTCTTGTGTGCGCGTTTGCTTGCCTGCAGGTCCCATTTGCAACGTAGGTGAGCCGGCGCGGTCCCGTTTCAGCGATGTCCCGAACGACGAAGATGAAGACTACCCGACTTCACCAAACCCTTTGAAGTCCACACTGATGCCTCCGATGGTGCCATTGGTGGAGTCCTCATGCAAGAGAATCAACCCATCGCCTACGAGTCCCACAAGTTCACAGATGTTGAGACAAGATGGACCACCCATGAGAAGGAAATGCTCGCTGTCGTTCACTGCCTCCGAAAGTGGCGACACTATGTCCAAGACAAACACACCAAGGTATACACAGATAACATATCCCTCAAGTACTTCCAAACACAGCCCAAAATAACCCCCAAGCAAGCCCGGTGGCAGGATACACTGGCAAAATATGACATCGAGATCATCCACAAACCGTGTACCACAAATGTCATGCCCGATGCTCTCAGTCGAATGCCCACCCTCACAGCCATCTCCACAGCAACCAGCACTCTACGCCAACGCATCCTCGACGCCCAAAAAGTTGATCCCGCTGTACTCCGCATGCTCAACGACCACATCTCTGGTAAAGCTGCCCTGGGTCTATTCGAAGTCAGAGATAACCTCTTCTACGCGCATGGAAAAATCTACATCCCCAATGACCCAGAGCTCAAGAAAGATCTCATGTGGGAAGCGCATGACTGCAAGCTAGTTGGACATGGTGGCCAGAAAAGATCTTATGACAAACTCCACCAACATTACATGTGGCCCAAAATGAAGGACGACGTAATCGACTACGTGCGCACCTGTCCAACCTGTCAACTGGTCAAAGCTCAAAGAGTCAAGCCTGCCGGCCTCCTCCACCCCATGCCAACACCCTCCCGGCCTTGGGACATGGTAAGTATGGACTTCATCGTCGACCTCCCCCCCTCCCACGGCCACACTACCATCATGGTGGTCGTCGACTACTTCACCAAGCAAGCCCACTTCATACCTGCAAAGCCTCCTGTCACCGCCTACCAAGTTGCCAAACACTTCTTCGCCAAAGTCTTCAAATACCACGGCCTCCCCCTAGCCATAGTTTCTGATCGCGACACCCGCTTCCTCAGCGACCTCTGGCATGAGCTCTTCAAGCTACTAGGCACCCAGCTATGCTTCTCCTCCGCCTACCACCCAGAAACTGATGGTCAAACTGAAAGAGTCAACCAAGGCATTGAAGACTACATCCGCAGCTACGTCAAGGCAGATCAGAAGGACTGGTCCGAATACATGGACGTCCTGGAATTCCACTACAACAACTCCATCCATAGCAGCACTGGCTACACCCCCTTCGAGCTCTCCACAGGTAAAGAAGTCATCACACCTCTTGCACTGGCAACCGGCGACGTGCATGCCCAAGATCTGGAATGTGAAGAGTTTCTTCAACAATGGCAAACCCACATGCAAAGGGCAAAGAAGAGTCTCGAGCAAAGCAAGGTACGCATCGCCAAATACGCCAACCAAAAACGAAGGCCTGCCGAACTCTTCCAAGAAGGTGACTTAGTCCTCGTCAGCTCTCAGAATATCACCCTCCCTCAAGGCCTCTCCCCGAAGTTCAACCACCGCTACTATGGCCCATACAAAGTGCTCAAATCCTACAACGACATCACCTACAAGCTGGACCTCCCATCACACATCAACATCCACAACGCCTTCCATGTAAGTCTAGACACTCAAAAGGTTTGTGCCGGATAACACCTATGGCCGAAGTCTCCCCGAATATGTAAAGGATGGCCCGCCACATGAGCCGGAGGCCATCCTAAAGTCGCGTTTTGGACGCCGTGGACAATTATTCTATGTCAAATGGAGAAATCGCCCTATGACGGAATGCACTTGGGTACCTGAAGAAATCATGCTTCGACTCGGGAGACCCCTTGTACTGTGCTTCTACAACATGCCGACTGAAGAGGAGGACAACCCACTAAATGACAACCACATAGAGTAGTCCTCCCCCCACTTTGTAACTAGCATCACCCTAGGTAGCTAGACATTTTGGTGGCAACATCTAACTCCCCTCCTTTTAAATATCCGCCCCAAAACCTTGGCATCAACTTTTGTATCGGCACCTCTCAAAACCCCGGCTTGACGTGGGCGTCAAGCTCTCTCAACCCGGGGGTGTATATAAGGGAAGTATGTGCCACTTCCCCCAACTTGCGAGCCCCGTTTTCTTGTGATTCTTCACGTCCCTTGTATTCGGCTTCTTGCAATATTGATCATTCGTTTGCGTCCCTCAATCTCGTGTCCCTCTTGCGTTCAGTTTTCAAGTTGCGTTCTTGTGTGTGCGTTTGCTTGCCTGCAGGTCCCGTTTGCAACGCAGGTGAGCCGGCGCGGTCCCGTTTCAGCGACGTCCCGAACGAGGGCATCACACTGCGTCTCTTTGCCATCCCGTGTATGGCATCGCCTTTGCGGAGGGGCGAGCACGAGAGGCATGAGTCATGTGCGAGCTAATACGGAGGGACTGCTCCGATAGTAGCTGCTGGAGCTGCAGAGATGCTACTGTTCTCTCTCTCTCTCTCTCTCTCTCTCTCTCTCTCTCTCTCTCTCTCTACTTGTGTGCAAGTGGTCCCCTATATGGCATCACCTTTGCGGTGGGGCGAGCACGAGAGGCATGAGTCATGTGCGAGCTAATACGGAGGGACTACTCCGATAGTAGCTGCTGGAGCTGCAGAGATGCTACTGCTCTCTCTCTCTCTCTCTCTCTCTCTCTCTCTCTCTCCCCCACATTACTTGTGTGCAAGCGGTGCCTCAAATTTTAGTGGAGATGCGGACAGTCATCACCAGAAAACAGTCTCTCTCTCAACACAATTCGTGAAGCGCAAAAAGCTTCTCTCTCTATTGCTCTCTCTCGCACACTGTCCATGTGTCGCCGAGTTGCGCAGCGCACTTGGCCTTGCCAAAGTTGGGCATGTCCTGCAATCAATGCACTCCTTGAGACAACATTGCATCATGAGAGATGCCCTCTCTTTGCATCAGCTGAAAACAGCCTAGAGTGTATGCAATTGCATTTGGATAGACACCCTTGCTTCTCATCCACTGAAAAACGCCCAAAGTTCCTTGGCCCTGCGGGCATATCCCGCAATCAAGCATGAGAAATGCAACCTCCACATTCGAAAGGGACAGCAAAAAACGCTGAAATGTAGCAGTGGGAACTCCAGAGTTTATTGGCTGTGGAACTGCTGAAAACAGCCCAGAGCTCTTCGCCCTGTCCAAGTCAGGCATATCCCCCAATCAGTGCATATCAAGAGACAACATCCCAGACAGTAATCTCCTAAAGTACTTTTTGTGCTTTATGAAATGCACCACATTAGGCATACATGTCGACCAAGGTAGTGCCAAGCACTACATTTTGTTTCAACAACCACTGACTAAAATATCATTGTAAATTCTATTGCCCCTTGAGAAAACATTGCATCATGGCAGATGCCCTCTCTTTGCATCAGCTGAAAACAGCCTAAAGCGTATGTCGACCACGACATTCCCAAGCACGACGTCCTTTTTCAACAGCCCATGACCAACAATATCATTGTGAATTCTTTTCCCCTTGTCAGCATCTTGCATAGTCCCCTATGCCTTAAAGCTGCACGCATAGATGTTTGCATCTGGAAACAACCTCGCTATCCGCTGAAAACAGCCCCTAGCCTCTTGGCCCTGACTAACAATATCATCCTGAATTCTTTTCCCCATGTCAGCATCTTGCATAGTTCCCCATCCCTTGAAGCTGCAAGCATAGACGTTTGCATCTGGATAAACGACCTTGCTTTGCATCCACTGAAAACAACCCCTAGCTTCCTGCTGGCCCTGGCCCTTTTGTGCATATGCCACAATCAATGTGTTCGAAGGGATGGCGTTCCGGACACGGAGCTCCTCAACCATATGTTGTTGCATTTGCCACAATCAATGCATTCCAAAGAGATGACCTACCAAATAGAAAGATCCTCAAGCACTTTCTTTGCTTTCTAAGGACACCAAACTTGACATACATGTCAGCCAAGGCACTCGCAAGCCCCGTCTCTTTTTTCAACATCCCCTGACTAACAATCTCATTGTGAATTCTTTTGCCCAGATCAGTGCCACATACCTTGAAGATCCAAGCTTAGGTGATTGCATATGGAGAGATGCCCTTGTTTTGCATCTACTACAAAGAACCCAAATCATCCTGGCCGTGCCCTTGTTGACATATCCTGCAATAAATGCATTCCAGTAGATAACCTCCCAGATAGGAAGCTCTCTAAGCACTGACAGAATAAATACAATGCTCTTGATGACAAAGAAACCTCCAAGACCTACTTTCATGAACTCACAACTTCCTCACCCTACGGCTCTTGGGCATATCTCGGCAATCAATGCATGGAGATCCGGTAATTGCATCTGTAGGGATGTCCTCGCTTCACATTTGCTGAAATTAGCCACAACTTCCTCACCCTACCCCTCCTAGGCACATGCCACAATGAATGCACTCCAAGAGAAGACATTCCAGAAAAAAAGCTCCTTTAAGCACCACAATTTGTGTACATGTCGACCAAGGCATTCCCAAGCATGACATCCTTTTTCAACAGCATGGAAGATGGTGACATGGGGAAAAGAATTCACGATATTGTTAGTTAGGGCCAAGAAGCTAGGGGTTGTTTTCAATAGATGCAAAGTGAGGTTGTTTCGCCAGATGCAACCATCTATGCGTGCAGTTTCAAGGCATGGGGGACTATGCAAGATGTTGACAAGGGGAAAAGAATTCATGATGATATTGTTAGTCAGGGAGTCCCCATGCTTTGAAGCTGCAAGCATAGATGTTTGCATTTGGAGAAACAACCTTGCTTTGCATCTGCTGAAAACAACCCCTAGCTTCCTGACCCTGCCCCTTTTGCATATGCCACAATCAATGTGTTCGAAGGGATGGCGTTCCAAACACTGAGCTCCTCAACCATATATGATTGCATCTACCTCAGTTGGGCAAATGCCACAATCAATGCATTCCCTACGCCATCAAAGGCTTTGCTACCGCTGCTACTACACTTCATCTTGCTCGCTAACCCCATCTGTCTTCCTTTGTCCGTCCTTTGCTCTATCGAATACAGAAAGCTTGTCTGTCTTAGGTGACCTCTCTCTCTCTCTCTTTCTTTACGCAGTCGCTTTCTCTCTCTCTCTCAGCACGCTGAGTGCCTTGGGTTGCAGGCCACACAACCGGAGGCTAGCCGGACTGAAGAGGGGTCGACACGTGCTAGGGGGAGGGGGCCGGAATCCCTCCCCCTTTTATAATAGTAATAGTATAGATAAAAGAGATACACCCTCACTTCGCATCTGCCGAAAACAGCCCAAAGCTTCTTGGACCTACCTAAGTTTCACATATCCCGCAAGTGTACATGATTGCATTTGGAGAGATGCCCTCTCTCTGTTTCACATATCCCGCAAGTGTACATGATTGCATTTGGAGAAATGCCCTCTCTCTACATCTGCTAAAAACAGCCTAGAGCTTCCTAACGCTGTCCCTTCAACCTTGCCTTCAAGATGCAAACATAGGTGATTGCATCTGGAGAGGCACCCTCGCTTCGCATCCGGAAAAAACGTTCCAGAGCTTCTTAAGTTCTTGGCCCTATCCAGGTTGGGCATATCCCGCAATCAATGCATTCCAAAAGCTTCCAGACCCTGACCTTGCTGGACATATCCTACAATCAATGCACTCCATGCCGAAAGGAATCCCGTCGAGGACATCTTATGCTATGTCAAGTCCATCGCACTTGACATACATACTAACTAACATGTTGCCTATGCATGTGTTCTTTTCAAGCAACCCACCGTCACGAATATCAAGAGAGACACTCTCGTTTCACATCCACCAAAAATAGCCCAAAGCTTCTTGGCCCTACCAAAGTTGGGCATATCCCACAAGTGAATGCGATTGCATTTTGGAGAGATGCCCTCTTTTACATCTGCTGAAAAGAGCCTCCACACCCTGATTCTGCTAGACATACCCTGCAATCAATGCACTCTATGCGGACAGGAATCTTGTCGAGTGCTTGTTGCGCTCTATACTGACTAAGGTGTTGCCTAAGCATGTGTTCTTTTCAAGCAACCTACTATCACGAATATCAAGAGAGATACCCTCACTTC
Source organism: Adiantum capillus-veneris (assembly GCF_014529385.1). NCBI lineage: Eukaryota > Viridiplantae > Streptophyta > Polypodiopsida > Polypodiales > Pteridaceae > Adiantum > Adiantum capillus-veneris. Next base: position 93,071,498 of record NC_140951.1, on the reverse strand, counting down.
CCTTCTGCCGAAAACAGCCCAAAGCTTCTTTGACCTACCTAAGTTGGGCATATCCGGCATGTGTACGTGACTGCATTTGGAGAGCTGCCCTCTCGTTACATCTGCTAAAAATAGCCCAAAGCTTCCTGACGCTATCCCTTGCCTTCAAGATGCAAGCGTAGGTGATTGCATCTAGAGAGGCACCCCTGTGTAACAAAAAATGGACGGAACACAACCCAAACGTTTCGAAACGGCGTTCCGGACGAGTCCCGTTCTTGAAACGGAGTCGAGAACAAAACCCGTTCCAGAACGAGGTGTAACCGGAACGGAGGAACACAGGGCGGAACAGGCAAAAGTAGGCATTTGGGGGCAAAAAAAAGTAGGCTTTCGAGGGCAGATTTGGGGCTGTTTGGGGGACATATTTGGTGCAATTTGGGGGCAATTTTGGGATTGTTTAGGAGTTTATTTGGGACTAAGCTGAATGGAGATAATTCAAGCCTTACTTTAGTCGACCGTTCTGGCCCCGTTCCCGTTGCCCCCCGTCCTCCTCCCCGTTACCGTCCCGTTCCGGACCCTCTCGTTCCCGTTCCCCGTTCCCATTCCGGGTAACTATGAGACACCCTCGCTTCACATCCATTGAAAACAGCCATGAGGACCCGTTGCGCTCTCTCAACTCCACCGCACTTGACATACATACTCACTAACATGCTGCCTAAGCATGTATTCTTTTCAAGCATCCCCCTATCATGAATATCAGGAGAGACACCCTCACTTTGCATCCGCCAAAAACAGCCCAGAGCTACCCAAGTTGGGCATATCCCGGAAGTGTACATGATTGCATTCGGAGAGATGCCCTCTCTTTGCATCTGTTGAAAACAACCCAGAGCTTCCTGACCCTGACCCTGACCCTGACCCTTGCCTTCAAGATGCAAGTGTATGTGATTGCATCCGGAGAGGCACCCTTGCTTCGCATCCGCCGAAAACAGCCCATAGCTTCTTGGCCCTACCCAAGTTGGGCATATCCCACAATCAATGCATTCCAAGAGATGAAGTGCACCACATTTGGCATACATTTCAACCAACGCAATGCCAAGCATGAAGTTTTCTTTCAACAACCCCTGACAAACAATATCATCGTGAATTCTTTTGCCATATCAGCATGTCCGTGATGGCATTTGGAGAGATGCCCTCTCTCTGCATCTGCTGAGCAGCCCATAGCTTCCAAACCCTGACCTTACCGGACATATCCTGCAATCAATACACTCCATGCAGAAAGGAATCTCGTGGAGGACCTGTTGCATTTTGTCAAGTTCACTGCACTTGACATACATACTGACTAACGTGTTGCCTGAGCATATGCTCTTTTCAAGAAACCCACTGTCACGAATATCAGGAGAGACAACCTCGCTTGGCATCCGCCGAAAACAACCTAGAGCTTCTTGGCCCTACCCAACTTGGGCATATCCCGCAAGTGTACGTGATTGCATTTGGAGAGATGCCCTCTCTCTACATCTGCCGAAAACAGCCCAGAGCTTCCAGATTCGGACCCTGCTCAACATATTCTACAATCAATACACTTCATGCCGACAGGAATCTTGTCGAGGATCTGTTGCGCTCTGTCAAGTCCACCGCACCTGACATACATATTGACTAACGTGTTGCCTAAGCATGTGTTCTTTTCAAGCAGCCCACTATCACAATTATTGGGAGAGACACCCCCGCTTCGCATTTGGCAAAAACAGCCCAGAGCTTCTTGGCCCTGGAGAGATGCTGCCCTTTCTCTACATCTATTGAAAATAGCCCAGAGCTTCCTGACCTTGATCCCTTCCTTCAAGATGTGAGCATATGCGATTGCATCCGGAGAGACACCCTCACTATGCATCCGCAAAAAATAGCCCAGAGCTTCTTGGCCTTGCCCAAGTTGGGCATATCCCACCATCAGTGCATTCCAAGAGACGACATCCCGGACAGGAAGCTCCTCAAGAACTTTTTGTGTTTTATGACCTATTGCGCTTTGTCAAGTCCACCACACTTGCCATATATACTGACTGTCCCTTGCCTTCAACATGCAAGCAACGTAGGTGATTGCACCTCAAGAGGCACCCTTGCTTTGAATCCGCTAAAAATAGCCAGAGCTTCTCGGCCCTATCCAAGTTGGGCATCCGCAATCAGTGCATTCCAAGAGCTTCCAGACCCTGACCTTGCTGGACATATCCTATAATCAATGCACTCCATGCAAAAAGGAATCGTGTCGAGGATATCTTGAGCTCTGTAAAAGTCCACTTCACTTGGCATACATATTGACTAACATGTTGCCTGCGCATGTGTTCTTTTTGTGAGGTGCAGCGGAATGAATGTTTGAACTTTGCTCAAGATGAGTGCTCCAATCTATGCTCAAGGTTCCTTTTATTCTTATGGAAGGTAGAGCCTTCCGTTCTTAATGTGAGAGTGCAGTGGACACAAACAAAGTGAATGGACACTATGAGTGAAAGTGTATGAGACTGAGAGATAGAGAGAGAAGAGAATACGACACCAGAGACGTTGTAAAACCCTCCTCCGAAGGCCCCACTCTCGTTGGCGAGAGCAGTCTACTTATGATTGCACAAATCTCTACAATGCTTGGACTTGCCGACGATGTCGACGACGATGAGGACGATGACGAGACGGGCTGAAATCTGAAAACTCTAAGGGCTGAAATCTGCAAATCTTTATCTGCTGAATTCTAACTCTATGTCGGTGAGGATCTCGACGGCGACGATGCAACGACGACGCGCTGAAAACACATATGCTGAAATCTGCGTTTTCCGGGCTGAATCTATAAACTTCGATGGATCCCACCGTGCGGCAAGGAACTACTGCGGAAGGGTGAGATCTGCGAGGTTCGGGACTTGTTCTACGAGTGCTAAAGGCTGAAAACTGAAAACGTTGGTCCTATGGCTGATTCTATCGCGATGATCTGCAAAAACGATGAGATTGATCTACAAACCAAAAATGCTAGGGCTGAAAACTAACCTTGCGGGGAAATCTGCCTAACGCTAGGAAATCTGTTGTGTTGCTGTGGGAATCTGCTAACGCTAGGACTGATCTGCCGTCTACTGTCGCCGAGAATCTACAAGTGCAAAAACGTTGGCTGATCTGGTGCAAAAACGCTAGGCCTTCTGTTGAGAGAAAACACTAGAGTTGTCGCGGGGGTTGGTCTTGCTGAGAAGTTGCCTGTTGAGCAAGGTGCTCCTCCTGCCTCTTCTGCCAGAAAGTGCTAGCTTTGGGTTGCTTATATATTATCTTAGCAAAATTGCCCTACCTAGTTCCCAACAAAAGTCACTTAAAAATAATAAGTGAAAAATGTCAAAATTAGGGAAAATAGGTTTAATGCACTGGAAAATTCCCCTGATGGATTCTGATGGGAATGTTGATGATCATGCTGTGTGCAACCGGAGGATATGTATCTACTCTACGTGTTTGGTCATGCACGGTCTGCGAACAGACTCACAAAAGTGCCAGATCACTTTCTATTCTAGACTGACTTGACTGAACTGAACCCTGGTCATGTTGTAGCTTGTCCACGGACACATAGGATTGGATGTGTCAAGTGACATCCCCTCCTTTTCAAAGTGAGGTACTGGTATCAAACTGTATGGCGTCGAGGGAGATCGCCAATAGCATCCGGAATCCTGGAAGGGACTCTTCGCCGGCCCACTCTGATGTGTGGGTCGTGCGGTACTTGAACTTCATAAAGGTCTGCAACGTTTTCTTCTTTGGGCCGCGTCGAAAGCGACACAAAGTCTTTTGTGGCTCTTTCGATGCTTCAACTTCGTCTAGAGTCATACTTCTTTCTTCTTCAAGAATCTCCATGGCTGAGAATTCTTGAAACCACCTCCAACACAAAACCATGAACATACCTATTCCATGTAAAGTGATTGGAAAAAATCTTGCCTTCCTCAAAGACTGTGCATGCAATATAGATGAACAAAGAGATGGAGTGTTCACCACACACACGCAAACAATGAGATTGAATCTTGTCGTGCTGATCTAAATCAATCAACTTTGGCAAAACACAATGGAAATGCCCACACTTGGTACTCATACTTTCATGTGCTCTGTCTACAACTATGTCGTGCCAAGGAAGAGACATGGAATGTGACTTCCTTGAATGCATACTTTTCAGCTTTCATGAAAAATCCGCATACGTTTGTGTTCATTCATGAGTGAAACGTGCTCAACATACAATATGTCATGCTTAGAAAAAGGGATCACATAAAGACGCTGATGATAATACAAGAAACGATCACGAATGAAACACTCGAACAATGCGTGCTGACGAATCATTCGAACACATAGTACTTCTTGTAAGGGTTCTTTGGACCTAGGCTCTAGAGCCAAGATCAGTTTGCCGTGTTTGATCGAATCTTCCTGTGGGGGTTCTGTGGACCTCGACTCGAGAGCTAAGATCGATTCTTCATGAGTAATCGAATTTGCAACGAGGTTAGCTTCGCTAGAAAAAGCATCAACTAAACCATTATCCTTGTGAACAATCACGTCTTGATCATACAAATCATCATGCTTGTGAGAAATCACATCTTGATCATGCAAACCATCATGCTTGTCATCGTCATCCAAATCATCATGCTTATCATCATGCAAATCCTGTGTATCATGCTTGGGAGAAGAAGAGACTAAGAGAGTCTCCTTTTCCTGATTCTATGCAAACTGGGCCTGCACAATAGAAAAAAGTTGCCACAACTCTTTCATGTGTTGGTCGCCCTTCTCTCGTCTTGCTTTGTTCTCGCGATCACATTCTGCTTGTCTTACTTTGGCTTCCAAGCGTGCTCGAGCTCACGCGCTATGGCTACCATTCTGTCTTGGTACTGACAATCAATTTCTGCCATTCTTTCTGTTGTTCTTGCTTCGCGTTCTAACTTTCTTTCCATAAACAACTGCTTCAACTCCTCCATAGGAGTTAGTGCAATCCTTGGCGTAGATGGGGAAGAGGGAGGGTAAGAAAAACCTCCTGGAGGGGAAAATTCTTCTTCGCCTCTCTCATGCTCATCACCTCCAAGCGAAGTGTAACAGACTTGGACACTCCAAGTCAAGAATCAATCACAACAGCACGAAATAACCAATTCAAAACAATTCGCAGATCACAACAGATTTGCATTGGTCCGACGGAGTTCCGTGCCTAGAGATATTGGCCCCAAAGATTGGCGCCCCTTTCGGTATTTCTTTATGTATTAATCGATGTTCAAAGTACAAGAGAGCGGTTAGGGTTTCACTGTCAGACTCTGCGTCCAGATGCTCTGCAGAGTGAGCCTAAAACCGCTTATTTATTGTTTACAAGGGATGCCAAAAGCAGAGCCCCAAAAGCTTCCAATCAAAAGCTAACTCAGTTTCTCTCACAAGCTCTCTCTCTCTGTGTAGGCTTTTAATAAAAATAAAGCAATGCAATTCTCTCTCTCTCTCTCTCTCTCTCTCTCATGCTCAAATTGCGTCGCCAGAATAAAGCAAAAGCTGCAATTTTCAGTGCCGCAAAGTCCGGAGAATTCCGTACGATGCCATGTCATCATGCGAGCGCATCATGGAAATTATGTCTTGCTGCTAGGGTTAGGTTTAGGGTTTAGGACAGGTTTTAGGATTAGGATTAGGATTTTTGGCAAATTTTAGTGTTTGCAGTTTTAGGGTTAGGATTTGCAGAATTAGGGTTTCAGCAGCAATCAAGGCTAGGGTTTTCTCGCATGCTCTCAGCAGACACGTCATCACTTTGTGACATACCCCCCTCTTGAAAGCATTGTAATCGCCCTCGATTACGCCTGCAAAACGGACAGAAGCCATAAACCGTCTTAGCAGACGCTGACTGTTAGTACTACGAACATACATCTAGCACATGTACCAATCGACAATCACATTACAGGATATCACAGGACATCAATCGACATCAGAGGACATCACATGACATTCTTCATTCGGATCTTAGACCATGATTTATCGGCAATGTAGCTAGCAATTGCATCTAGATCCAATCGGGACCTCATCGATGTCCGATTGACTAACCCCTATTGCAAGCATGTCTATTCGAGATCAATCAGACCAAAATGTTGCAGTCATTTCTTCTATCAGTTCTTGCACTTAAAAGAAGTCAAGAACCAATCAGTGTCATATTCAGGAATTCCATTTCATAAAGTCATACAGCAGAATACTATCAGCTTTCAGTATCCCTGAAGCTCAAAGAGACATCAGTGACTCTAGTATCTAAATCAAGGCATCTGTTGACAAAGGAGCGGAGTGACTCCCCTCTTGAACATCCCACTCAACCAGATCTCCGGCCAAGCTGAATTCTGGGTTCTATTTGGAGTAGACTATGCTAAACCAAAAGCATCGAGGTAAAGTTTCACAATCTGAGGAGTATCTGCTAGGTCCTCCTCCTCCATCCACTTCGCATCCAATGCAGGATAGTTCTTGAACTTAACCAAGAACCGCCTTCGGACTTTACCTTTATTCTTTGTATCCTTATGTGCCAAAATCTGTTCAGGAACAAGGATCTCCTCGTTTTCTTCCACTTAGGGTTGCTCATCAGGCTTCCCATCATCAGGCACATCACCCTTAAAAGGTTTCAAGAGACTCACATGAAATGCATTGTGAATCCTCCAAGTATCAGGCAGTTTCAGTCGGAAGGAGACATCATTTATCTTTTCAGTGATGTGGAAAGGTTCATAGTATTGCATACTAAGCTTTGAAAAAAGCCTCCCTTTCCCTTTTTCTTTCTCAGGCGTGCCTTCTTAAAACGTAAGAGCATCCAATCAACCTCCTTCAATTTCAAGTCGCGACGATGGCGATCCGCTGCCTTTTTCTGTCGTTCTTGAGACTTTTGCGAAGTCTCGCGAACCTTAGCAAAAGCCGTTAGTAAGTCTCGCATATATTCATCCGCTTCAAAAATCTTATCTTTTGTGCTTAGGAAGGATGGAACCTTCGTAGTACCTTCAACAATCTCAAACGGCGCCTTCCCCGTCGAAGAGTGTATCGTGTTATTGTAGGCAAATTCCACCAAAGGTAGGTACTCTTCCCATTGAGTCTTCTGATCTGAGATATAAGACTTCAATAAATCTAGAACCACTGAATTTGCAATCTTAGATTGCCCATCGATCTGCGGGTGGAACGATGACGAGAACTGCAACCGCGTGCCAATGTTCTCCCAAATTGCCTTCCAAAACAAACTCGTAAATCTAGGGTCTCTGTAGGAGACAATCGTCTCAAGCATTCCATATAATCTGAAGATCTGGGCCACAAACAATCTCGCTAAGTGATCCGGCTTGACTTTTTTCTTCACTGGAATGAAATGAGCCTGTTTGCTAAATCTGTCAATAACAGTCCAGATACCATCGTGACCACTCTGTGTTCTCGGGAGATCAAAAATGAAATCCATTGCAATACTTTCCCAGGGGCGGGTGGGTATGGGTAAAGGCTGTAACAATCCTTGTGCTTTACGTCTGTCAAACTTGACCTTCTGGCATACTAAGCAACTGCACACAAACTCTTCCACGTCCTTTTTGAGTCTCGGCCAAAAGAAGTATCTCTCTATCCCTTTTATGGTGGTAGCAATGCTGCGGTGACCCGTAAAAGGTGGACAATGGCATTCAGTCATAACCTTTTCCCTCAACTGCTGTGTAACGCACAACATGGTTTTTCTCATCAAGTAGCCATCCCAAATGGAATATCCCGCTACTGTCTCCCCATCCCGTATCCGTGTGAAAACGTCTGCAAAATTTGTATATGTAACATACTCTGATGGTCTGTAAAGACAGTAAAATCCGCTCCGAGTAGGTAATGCCGCCATTGAGTAAGAGCATGGATAACCGCCAAAAGCTCTTTCTCATAAATCTGTGATGTCATCTCCGGCCTTGAGAACAATTGGCTCTCGTAAGCAATGACATGGCCTTCTTGCATTAAGACCGCACCCAAACTACGACCACAAGCATCACAATATACTTCAAATGACTTTTGCAAGTCCGGCAAAGTCAAAACTGGTCCCGTAGTCAATTTCTCTTTCAATGTCTGAAAGGCAGACACCTCTGTGGATCCCCACGAGAAAGGGACTCCTTTCTATGTGAAAATAGGCAAAGGGGAAGCAACCTCTGCAATTTTTCGAATGAACCGCCTGTAGTACGAACACAGTCCCAAGAAGCTTCTAACTTCATGGACATTCTTCAAATCGGGCCAATCACGTATAGTCTCTATCTTGGCCGGATCCATTTGCACTATTGCCGCTGAGACAATGTGTCTCAAAAAGTGTATCTCTGGTAGGAAAAATTCACTTTTCTTTGCATTAATCACTAACTTGTGATCTCGTAATGCCTGAAAGACCTGAAGCAGATGATCTTTGTGTTCTGCCTCATTCTTAGAGAAAACAATGATATCATCAAAGAAAGTGCCAACAAATAGCCTGTACTCTCGAAAATTCCTGTCTATCATCCGGTTAAATGTCGCAGGAGCATTGGTTAAGCCAAAAGGCATCACCAAAAACTCAAATAACCCAAAAGTCGTGCGAAAAGCTGCCTTGTAGACGTCTCCAGGCGCAATTCTGATCTGATGATATCCACTCTTCAGATCAATCCTGCTAAAGCACGAGGATCTCTGTAATCTGTGGAGTATATCATCGATCCTAGGAATCGGAAATCTTTTCTTGATAGTGATTTTGTTGAGTGCTCTATAATCGATGCACATTCTCCAAGATCCGTCTTTCTTCAAAACCAACAACATTGGAGAGCCATACGGTGAAGTACTAGGCTGGACAAGACCCTTTTTCAAGAGGTCTTTCACTTGGTTCATAATCTCTTCATTCTGTGCTCGGCTCACACGGTAAGGTGGCCGGTTCGGTGGTGTGCTTCTAGAGATCAATGTATGATCTTCAGGACGAGCAGTTGGAACTCGCCTGGTAGGCCTTCTAAGAAGCAATCGGCGTGAGAGTGGAGAAAATCTTGGCGTTCTTTATCAAGTTTAGACATATTTGTCCGATCATTATCGCTCAATTCTTTCATAAAGATCGAGTAAACAAACAGACTGGATTTCATTAATTTAGAAATGGCCGAGGCCAATACAATAGGGACAGACTCGCCCTTCAGTTTAATATCAAGTACAATGTTTCTGCCCTTCTCTATAGTCAATGTTTCTTTCCTCGCCCAATAATCGATCACGACGTTGTTCTTGTGGTACCATGGAATCCCTAAGAGAACATCACAACCTTCCAAAGGCATTATGAAAAAGTCCTCATGTCCCAAATACCCCTGACAATGCAACCGAAGTTTGCCAATGACAGGTGTAATGGCTACGTCCCTGCCGGATGCCGCTAGAACTGCCTCCGCAAGTGGTCCCATCCGACCGAGAGTGATCTCGAGCCGTGCTGCCAATTCCGATGAATTAAAGTTGGCCTTGGCTCCTCCATCAAAGAAGATCAGGGTCTCTTGATCTTTCACTTTGCCCCAAGCTTGGCAAATTTCTGTACTCTCGTCCATGGTAATGGGATCGATACCCACACAATCTGGAACCAGTCCTGTTTTCATCTTGCCTTTTCGTCCACATTCCTCGGCTACTCGCGAACTCTCAGGCCTGTCGTCATCCTTATCATTTTGTTCTTTCTGTGACTTTTTAGGGCACTTCGTAGAGATATGTCCATGTTCCCCGCATCCAAAGCACTTTCCCTCCCTAATGAAGCAAGCTCGCTCCTGAGGAGTAAGCTTGGGTCGTGCATCCTTCTTCTCTTGGTTGCCTTTCTCTTTCTACTTTCATTCCCAGAAGTCTGTTCGGCTCGTTGTATCATGGCCTCATCGGTGTGGTAGGTCAGACTGCCAGAGTGAATGGCAAAGCCCCGCTTTGCATGACTCATCAACTCCTGAATAGAAGCTGCCTTCTGTTCCAAGCAGTGATCTCGAATCTCTATAGGTAGACCCGAGGTGAACCACTCAATCTGTTCTCTGAACGAGGTCTTCTTGAATGAAGAGGCGGGTAGAAAAGAGCTCCAGAATCTCTCACAGTAAGCATTCACTGTATCTCTCTTAGTCATCCGAAGATGGTTCCAAGCAGCTCGTATATCGCATTCATACTCTTGCGTCAACCGAGAAGAAATAAAAAGCTTCTAAAATTTCAGCCATTTAACTGGCGCAGTTTTGTTTAAAAGAAGCGTGGATCACCAAGTGCAAGCATTCCCCTTAAAGTAAGAGGTAGCTCTCCGAATCTTGGAGTGCTCTGGGTAGCATCCGCCCACAAAAGCGATGTTAAATTGCTGTATAAAAGACAAAGCCTTTGAAGCATCTTGGTATCCTGAAAAAGTGTCAAATTTGATCGACTGTCCACCTTCCTTAAACTCTCGGACTTTCTTGCTTTTATCTTCCAGAAAGTCGTACTGGTTCGCTATATAAAAATTCTTCTTGTTCGAATAAAAATTTCCGTCATCGGAGTCTGAACTGTCTGTAGACAAGTCCTCTTTAGAACTGTCAGTGGGCGAGATTTAGACTTCTTTGCGTTTTTCTTGCCCTTTCCGAAGCGTTGTTTCTTGCTTCGCTTTTTGCCTTTTCTGTCTTCTTCACTCGAATCTGAAGAGCTAGAAGAACTGTCAGAAGAAGAAGCAGAAGAAGAACTGGGTACTCCTTCAAAGCGAACACGCTTCTTCTGTTTCTTTGCTTTGTCAAATGCCGACTGACTACCCAAATAACCGGGGAAGTCAATGCCTTTCTTCAACTTTTTGCCATGCTTTTTGGCTTTCTTTTGCGCGTCAAAAAGTTGAGCAATCCGTGCATCAACCACCTCTTCTACTTCCTTCTCTGAATATTGTTTGTGATGAGAAGGTTTCTTGAGAGCGCATGCACTTCCCTTGGCAGCCTTGCGCTCACACCAAGGTTGCTTTTCCCCACCTCATGTCGATTGGTCGGTCGCTAAGTGCACGGTCCGCTCTCAATGAGTGAAAAGAGGCACAAGGGGAGGCCGGACAAGCCCTTCTTTCCTCGGATTCCTGTCACTCTTCAAAAACACGATTAAGAATCGACACGCCCAAGAGGACTTGGGTTACGTGCGACCTCAACAAGCAAAAAAAATTATGTGGTTCTTTCCTTGAGTGATACAGAACACTGTCAAAGCTCTGATACCAATGTTAGGTGCAGCGGAATGAATGTTTGAACTTTGCTCAAGATGAGTGGTCCGATCTGTGCTCAAGGTTCCTTTTATTCTTATGGAAGGTAGAGCCTTCCGTTCTTAATCAGAGAGTGCAATGGACACAAACAAAGTGAATGGACACTATGCGAGAAAGTGTATGAGACAGAGATAGAGAGAGAAGAGAATACGACTCCAGAAACGTTGTAAAACCCTCCTCTGAAGGCCCCACTCTCGTTGGCGAGAGCGGTCTACTTATGATTGCACAAATCTCTACAATGCTTGGACTTGCTGACAATGTCGACGACGATGAGAACAACGACGAGACGGACTAAAATCTGAAAACTCTAAGGGTTGAAATCTGCAAATCTTTATCTGTTGAATTCTGACTATATGTCGATGACGATGTCGATGTCGATGGCGACGATGCAACGACGACACGCTGAAAACGCAGATGCTAAAATCTGCGTTTTCCGGGCGGAACCTGTAAACTTCGTTCCCAACGAAAGTCACTTAAAAATAATAAGTGAAAAATGTTAAAATTATTGGAAATAGGTTTAATGTACTGGAAAATTCCCTGATGGATTCTGATCAGAATGCTAATGATCATGTTGTGTGCACCCGGAGGATATGCATCTACTCTACGTATCTGGTCATGCACGGTCTGCGAACAGACTCACAAGAGTGCCAAATCACTTCCTATTCTAGAGTGACTTGACTGAACTGAACCCTAGTCATGCTGTAGCTTGTCCACGGACACATAGGGTTGGATGTGTCACGTGACACTTTTCAAGCAACCCACTCTCACAAATATTAGGAGAGACACCCAGAGCTTCTGGCCCTACCCAAGTTGGGCATATCCCACAAGTGTCTGTGATTGCATTTTGAGAGATGCCCTCTCTCTACATCTGCTGAAAACAGCCCAGAGCTTTCAAACCCTAACTCTGCTAGACATATCCTGCAATCAATGCATTCTATGCGGACAGGAATCTTGTCGAGGACCTGTTGCACTCCATCGCACCTGCCATACATACTGATTAACGTGTTGCCTAAGCATTTTCAAGCAACCCATTATCACGAATATCAAGAGAGATACCCTCGCTTCGTATCTGCCAAAAACACGCCAAAGCTTCTTGGACCTACCTAAGTTGGGCATATCCCGCAAATGTACATGATTGCATTTGGAGAGATGCCCTCTCTCTGCATATGCTAAAAACAGCCCAGAGCTTCTTGACGTTGTCCCTTGCCTTCAAGATGCAAGCGTAGGTGATTGCATCTGGAGAGGCACCCTTTCTTCACATCCGTTGAAAACAGCCCAGAGCTTCTTGGCGCTATCCAAGTTGGGCATATCCCGCAACCATGCATTCCAAGAGCTTCTAGACCTTGACCTTGCTGGACATATCCTACAATCAATGCACTTCATGCGGAAAGGAATCCCATCGAGGACATCTTGTGCTCCGTCAAGTCCATCGCACTTGACATACATACTGACTAACATGTTACCTTACACATGTGTTCTTTCCAAGCAACCCACTGTCATAAATATTGGGAGAGACGCCCTCGCTTGGCATCTGCCAAAAACAGCCCAAAGTTTCTTCGCCCTACCCAAGCTGGGCATATCCCGCAAGTGTATGTGATTGCATTTTGGAGAGATGCCCTCTCGCTAAATCTGTTGAAAACAGCCCAGAGCTTCCAAACCTTAACTCTGCTAGACATATCCTGCAATCAATGCACTCCATGCGGGCAGGAATCTTGTCGAGGACCAATTGCGCTCTGTCAAGTCCACTGCATTTTCCATACATTCTGACTAACGTGTTGCCTAAGCATGTGTTCTTTCAAGCAACCCATTATCACAAATATCAAGAGAGATACCCTCGCTTTGAATCTGCCGAAAACAGCCCAAAGCTTCTTGGACCTACCTGATTTGGGCATATCCTGCAAGTGTACGTGGTTGCATTTGGAGAGATGCCCTCTCTCTGCATCTACTAAAAACAGCCCAAAGCTTCCTGATGTTGTCCCTTGCCTTCAAGATGCAAGTGTAGGTGATTGCGTCTGGAGAGGCACCCTTACTTCGCATCCGCTGAAAATAGCCCAGAGCTTCTTGGCCCTATCCAAGTTGGGCATATCCCGCGATCAGTGCATTCCAAGAGACGACATCCTGGACATGAAGCTCCTCAAGAACTTTTTGTGTTTTATGAAGTGCCCTCTCTCTACCTCTTCCTAGCCCTAACCTGTTGGACATATCCTGCAATCAGTACACTCCATGAGAATACATGGATCTAGCGAGACACCCTTGCTTTACATCAGCTGAAAACAACACAAAGTGTATGTGATTGCATCTGGAGAGACACCCTTGCCTCGCATCTGCTGTAAAACACCCAGAGTTCCTTGGCCTTGTCCATTTCACACTCATTGCATTTCAAGAGACGATATCCCAGACAAGAAGCTCCTCAAGCACTTTTTGCGCTTTATGAAGTGCACATTTGGCATACATGTCGACCAAGGCAATGTCAACTACGACATTTTCTTTTTCAACAACCCCTGTTGGATATATCCTGCAATCAATGCACTCCATGAGAGAACATGCATATGAAGAGACACCCTCGCTTTGCATCAGCTAGAAACAGCCCAAGAGCGTATGTGATTGCATCTGGAGAGACGTCCTCAGTTTGCATCCGGTGAAAAATGCCACATTTGGACATATACTACAATCAATGCACTCCTTGTGTAACCTGGCGACATGCTTGTGGAATGCCACATGCCTTCATGGTGCAAATGTACGTGATTGCATTCAAGAGCGTGTGTGATTGCATATGGAGAGACGCCCTTACTTCGCATCCGGTGAAAAATGCCAGATTTGGACATATCCTACAATCAATGCACTCCTTGTGTAACCTGGCGACATTGTGGAATGCCACATGCCTTCAAGGTGCAAATGTACGTGATTGCATTTGGAGAGATCTCCTCTCTCTGCATCTGCTGAAAATAGCTCTCTCGTCTTGACCTTGACCAGGTTGGACATTTCTTGCAATCAATGCGCTCCATGAGACAACATGCATCTGGAGAGACACCCTCGCTTTGCATCGACTGAAAAACACCCAAAGCTCCTTGGCCCTACCCAAGTTGGACATATCCCGCAATCAATGTAGTTCCAGAGATGACATCTCGGATAGGAAGCTCCTCAAACACTTTTTGTGCTATATGAAGTGTACCACATTTGGACATATCATGCAATCAATGCACTCCTTGTGTAACCCGGTAACACGCTTGTGTAATGCCACATGCCTTCAAGGTGCAAGTCTACGTGATTGCATTTGGAGAGATGCCATCTCTCTGCATGTGCTGAAAATAGCTCTCTTTGTTCTTGTCGCTGACTCTAACGGATATATCCTACAATCAATCTACTCCATGAGAGAACATTGTATCTAGAGAGACACCCAAGTTGGGCATTCCTGCAACAAGTGCATTTCAAGACATCTCGGATAGGAAACTCCTCAAGCACTTCTATGCTTTATGAAGTGCACCACAATTGGCATACATGCTAACCAAGGCACCCATAGAGCGACAAACAATTGCCCTTGTGCTGCCTGCGTAGCTACAGAAGATGGGAGACGGGTGGGCATGATGTTGCTACCACAGAGAGGTGGCAAGGGGTGCCTCCTGTAGATTTCAAGGTGATGTGCAGCAGTGAGTTACATGCGCGTCATGGAGTTTCAACAACCAAAAGGATCAAGATGTTGTCGACGGGTTGGTGGTCAGCTGTATAGTCAAGTTGCTCCTTGCAGAGACCAAGGAGGGCAAGGAGTTGTGTCGCAGAGGGGAGAGCTCCAACAACCAAGGTGGTGGCGGGGAGTTGCCTTCTCCAGAGTTCAAGCGATGTGCGATAGTGGATTACAGAGCTAGTGGGAAGTGCGTCTTGGAGTGGGCAGCCTGGCATGGAACCTCAATAGTCGAGAGGCTCACAAAGGGAATAATGGGAGCAAACCTACAGCAACTCACGAGCATCTCTGCCATCACAAGCTGTTAAAGCTTCTCTCTCTCTCTCTCTCTCTCTCGTGTCGTCGGGCTGCTCTCTCTCCGCCTGTGATCGCCCGGGCTGCAGCGACACTCCGTGAAATGATCTCCTTGTGACACGTGTCTAGGGGAGGGGACTCCCCCATTATCGATATAGTATAGTAATAGTAAAGTAATAGTAAAAGTAAATAGTAATAGTAATAGTAATAAGTATAGATATGAAAAACCTAGCTTGTCTCATACATGAGCTTCGTGGATGAAGAAAAGGGTAACATTTAGGGTCTCTTTATCACTCAATTCAATTATAAGGGTGTTCATGTCGTCGATCGACGACCATGTTGATTTGTTTATTGTAATTAATATGATTAAGCAAGGGTGATTGTTGGGTGTGACTGGTCTTCTCACTCCTCTGTGTGTGTGCGGTCACGACTTGCTAATGTGTCTCATAAATGGAGAGCTTGTAATCTGAGAGCGCAGTAAATCCAAATCCAGCGTGTCATTTTTTCGAATTTGTGCAACTGGATATGGCTAATAACACAATGCAGGCCACCACACACTAATTCTCGCTCATCTGAGCATGCCGCTCATCAACTGTACCCGCATGACATTACTCAGCATTTTGATGATCACGCAGCCATAATATTGTTCTTTAAATGAGGAATGTAACCCCTCTAATATGAAGCAGCCTTCAAGGGGTCGCAAAGGAGAAGTAAAATGGCGCTCTTGGGTGACCTGCAGTAAAGAGAATGAGTTACCTTAGAGATAGGAATGTAAGCAGCTAATAGCTACAACAAAAGAGACGAGAAGCTAAGCCTGTTGTTGGCAACCTCTGCAGGGGCGAGAGAGAGAGAGAGAGAGGTAGCTCCATATTGGTTGCTTAGGTGGGGCTATGGATAAATATCGGCTAGCTAGCCACCGTGTAGGTGACGGTGACTGGCCATGCCGATCATCACTCTTACTCAAAGCCTAGCAACCTCTTCACAGATATCAATAGCTACGCACACCTTCTGAGCAAGCACACGTGCGCGGGCGTAGGAATAGTGCTCGTAACTCTGTAACCTGAGGTGCAAAGCTCGATACTCCGTGTCCGTGCCGCGCTGACTTCTTTTGGTCAACCTATGGTGGCCGGTGAAGGTTGACTGGCAACCAGAAGGAGCTGCTTTGCCACGATGGCAAGCAAGCCGATATTTAACCAAACCTCTACCGTGGTTCTGCCTGCTCTACCTTTGCCCATTCAATGTAGTCGAGAACTGCTTCCCTGCCTGCTTAGTGTGCCCACACTACCCTGGCCATTCAAGCGAGCAACAGCCCCACAGGCGTGTGTGTGTGTGTGTGTGTGTGTGTGTGTGTGTGTGTGTGTGTGTGTGTGTGTGTGTGTGTGTGTGTGTGTGTGTGTGTGTGTGTGTGTGTGTGTGTGTGTGTGTGTGTGTGTGTGTGTGTGTGAGAGAGAGGTGTGTGTGTGTGTGTGTGTGTGAGAGAGAGAGAGAGAGAAATAGATACTTGTGCAAGCTGCAAAGACCAAAAGTAAGGGATAGTGTGTGTGTGTGTGTGTGTGTGTGTGTGTGTGTGAGAGAGAGAGAGAGAGAGAGAGAAAGAAATAGATACTTGTGCAAGCTGCAAACACCAAAAGTAAGGGATAGGGACTACAATGGTGAGGCTCGAATGCCAGCAAGAAGCCATGCGTTCATGGAGGAGGGAACCCACCGACCGATGGAGCTCACAGATCTATCCACAAGCGACTCTCTCTCTCTCTCTCTCTCTCTCTCTCTCTCTCTCTCTCTCTCTCTCTCTCTCTCTCTCTCTCTCTCTCTCTCTCTCTCTCTCTCTCTTTGCGCATTGGCTTGAACCCGCCAAACGTTGGAAACGCTGACACGTGTTGGAAATACTAGTACGGCCCGCCTTCGGCGGCCTCTCTCTCTTTCTCTCTCCCTCTTTTGGAACATAGCCTTCATCTCGCAGCTTGCGCCACGTGTAAAGGGCACTCCCCTATGTCATATTATGTTAAATAGAGTATAGATTAAATTGTAAAGTGAAAGTGATCACAAAGTAAAGTTAATGTAAACTAGAATTGCAAACCCACGCTAAATGTTGTGATAGTTTGACAAAAAATCATTTGCCCCCCCCAAAGGAAGGATTGTGAGTTTGAGCACCATTGTTTGGTGCATTTTTCCCTTCATCTTAAAAATGGATGGCTAGATTTGATTGAGAATCCTAGACCCTTGATCCTCTTTGAGAAGAATGTGTCAATTAGTGACAAGGGGGGACTTAGGGAGGAAGAGGACATGGAAAAGGAGGAAGAAGATGTGGCATGCCCTCATTGGATTGTCAAGTTCCTAATGATGGAGAGTGGGCACTGGGTTGGTGGCTTGAATCTTGTGCACTCTACGCCAAAAGATATATGGAGTTATTGGCCTACAAAGGCCTTAGTGGAAGATTCAATGGTGTGGTCCAATTTTTTTGTAATTTTCCTCCGGCATGATCCGTCTTAAATCTTCCCTCCATTTTTTGGTGAGAGCTTAGATTTAGTGCATCTTTTAGGGAGGCTCTTCTTTTCTTAGGGCTATCCAACATGACCCTTCATGTGGGGAAGGTTCAAGGGACTTGTGCCCTTGTTCATCCAGTGTGACTTCCCCTATGGTCCAATTCCTGGTTTGTAGCACTCTCCTCAACATGTCATCATGCATTGGTGCACATGGCACTTAATGGCCTCTGCCTATTGGCGATCATGCATTGGTGCACATGGCACTACTTAATGGCCTCTGCCTATTGGCGATCAAATCTTCACAGCGCTCATGTGTTTCTTTTTTAAACATACATGTTTCAATTCAACTCTTCAACAATTCCTCATGTCATGCCTACCTAAAAGAGTACATCTAGAAGTCCTAATACGTCCCTTTTGTTTTTCTTCTCAAAGACATTCTCTTGAGTGCACTCGTACAAAAAAAAAACCTCTTAATTCTCTCCTCTGTGCACCTCTACCTCTTCCTGTTTCAGTCATAGTGACTTGTAGCAATGCCCATGATCTTAACAATGGCTCTCTGAGCCTATGCAACACATTGTTGCAATGGACATGGTGTGCAATGCCTTTTCTTTGTTTTTCTAGCTTGGAAGCTTTGCTGTAAGATGTGCACAATAAAGAGATCTAGATCAGGAGCTACATGCAAGTAAGCAATCACTTTTGTGAGCCATCATGTGGTTGAGCCAACACAATGGTTGTAAAGCCCAGGGCAATAAAATCAAAGGGCAAGAGAGCAAGAAGAAATGCTCAATCATCAACAATATATGTGTTCTAGTGGAACATTCTAGCAAGGTGCACTTTGATTGTGAAAGAGCATTGGGGAAAATATGAACCCCAAAAGGTCCCTTTAGGGTTAAAGATACTTTTGGACTATACTCTCTACACCAATGAAAATGGGTTCGTAGCCACGGTTCCACCAATTTTTGTTTTGGTTTTTTTTTTAATGGCCACAACTTGAGCATTTTAACTCTAAATTTGTCTGACAATAGTGCATTTGGAGCGCATTGCCAAGCTCTTTCCATAGATATACTACATGATATAGTTTTGAGGTCTGTAGATATAGGCTATCCATGCCCCCCTTTTTATGTCCTATTGTTGATCGAAATTTGATTGGTTGCTCTTATAAGGCCCCTTTGGGGTTATATTTTTCCTAATGGTGTTTCCATCTTACCTCAGTAGCTTGATCTCGTGAGAATGCAGTATGACCTAAGTCCACATCTCAAGTATAGAACTTCTATTGCTTTGCTATTAATCTAACTAGTAAAAAGGCGCTGCCTTCGGCGACGGCATGGCCCTCTTACCCTCAAGCTCCTCACTCTTGAAAAATTTCACAAAAGAAGATTAAGAAAATTACTCTCTCTCTCTCTCTCTCTCTCTCTCTCTCTCTCTCTCTCTCTCAATGAATCACACCCGACCACATCAATCAACTTCAAAATCTGAAGCAATCTCGCATGAGTCTTCCCTAGATTTGTGAGTGAATTTGTCGCCGCTCGGTGCTTAGTGAAAACAAAATAGATGAAGCTGACAGGTAGTTGTCGGCTTGGTTCTTGCCTGTTTATGTGTGCATGCAAGCATGCGTGCCTGCATTCAAAGTGTGCGCCAACATTATTCAACAACTTCAGGTAGCTCACCGTAGCTGAGAGCAGTGTTCAAGAAAAATGTGTCTCAACTTAATATCGTGCAATTTCAAAAATGATGGTTGAGGGCAAGGGAAAAAGGATAAACCCAGCCCCGAAAGAGAGGAAAATAGTGTGAAACCCCAAAAAATAAACCTAATTTTTTAAAATTTCCTTCGACAGTGTCCCAAAGAGAGCGAGAGGCCGCCTATTGATGGTGTTGATGATAATCTCTCTCTCTCTCTCTCTCTCTCTCTCTCTCTCTCTCTCTCTCTCTCTCTCTCTCTCTCTCTCTCTCTCTCTCTCTCTCTCTCTCTCTTTACATGCAGCCTGTCTAGTGCACTTTCTTTTGGGATTTAGACCAACTAGCCGGACATCCCACAGGGATTTGTTTACTGCTTGCATATTTTTTTTGGCACCTGTTTGAGCGCGTATACTGCACCTTGCAGTATTGTTGACAATGGATGTACATTGAGTTGCGGAAACTGCCATATGTACCTTTCATGCAGCCGATTTGGCTTGTTTCTGGCAGTCACGATCGTTTTTGAGACTCAGTTCGGAGGCCCTTTCTGAGACTGAGCTGGTTTCTTGTCTGCATAACCTTTTCTGAGGGTCGATAGCGTGAGGTTTTCTTGAGCTGAGGGATTCTCGAATGTTGAGATCCTTTCGGTGATACAAGTTGCTGGAGTACCCCTTTTCGTGGCCTCGCCATAGGACATGTATAGAGAGGGCTAGATGCATTTGACGCCGTGTTGGCAGTCTTGGGTCAATTTTTGACTTTTTTATGCACAGGTAGTGGTTGATGCGCCTGTCTTATGCTCTGAGAGCACTACTTTTGATGCGTTACTGATTTCTTGTGACAGTTTTGGATTGAGATTCTGTCAATTTTTTTGGAAAAACTTTGCCAAATTTTTCCCAAAATTACTAGTGTTTATCGCCATATTATCTTTAGCTTGCAGCCATGTCATCTAGCGGTGAAAAGGATATTTACAATATTTGGAAATTTGATGGGACGAATTTTTCTATCTGGAAAGAGCAGATTCAAGATGTTCTCATATAAAAACGCCAGTTGGATCCTATCATGGAGCGCCCAGAGGGAAAGTATAAAGATGTTGAGTGGGAGAGACTTGATGCTAAAGCCAAATCTACCCACCATTTGCATTTGGCCAAATCTGTGTACTTTACTATAGTTGGAGAAAGGACTGCTAGAGATGTATGGGATAAATTGTGTTCCAGTTATGAGAACAAAAGTGCTACTAATAAGGTTTTCTTGATAAAGAAGCTATTTGATCTTTGTATGAAGGAAGAGGCACTATTTCTACTCACAATAATGAGTTCAATTTCATTTTCACTCAGTTGACCACTCAGGATTTGGTCTTCGATGAGGAAATCAAATGTATCTTCTTGCTATGTAGTTTACCCTCGTCTTGGATACATTCTGTACTGCGATTAGCAACTCAGCACTGGTACTGGTCTTGTGTACAATGACGTCCTTGGGAGTCTGTTTACCGAGGAGATTTGCAGGAAATCTCTCGAAGGCAAGAAGGATGGTGATGTGTATGTTGCTAGTGATAGACAGAAGGGTCGCACCAAAGTCTCGGGGTTCTATGCATAATGTAGAGTGCTATCATTGCCATAAAAAAGAGCATGTGAAGAAGGATTGCAGGAAATGGAAGCAAAGCAAGAAGGATAAACAATCTGGTGATACTTCTAAGTTTGATGATTCAAACAAGGGCAAAGCAAAGTTAGAGGAGATCAATGTGCTAGAGTCTTCAAATTCTCCTATTGTAGAGACTCTTCCAGCGGTTGTTATGCCACTTATCTCTGACGTATTGGTCTTCACAGCAGATCTACCTGTCCAGGCTCTTGTTACAAAAGATGCACATTATGCACAGAATTGGATAGTAGATTCTAGTGAGAGTTTTCATGTGACACAACATAGAGAGTGGTTCTCTACTTATTCTCACTCTTGTGGCAAAGTGAGACTTGGTGATGCTTATGAACTAGACATTGAGGGTGTCGAAAACGTCAAATTGCATCTAAGGAACGGCACACACTTTACTTTATGTAATGTCAGACATGTGTCCAAGTTGACTAAGAGCTCGTTTTCTGTTGGTCAGATTGATGATTTGAGCTACAACACCACATTTGGCAATGGTTCGTGGATAGTACGCAAAGGTAATCTTGTTGTACTTAGAGGTCAGAATCATGGTACCTTGTATTCATGCATGTGTTAGATGTTGGTCATGATTACATATCTATAGGCGACGAGCTGCCATCTACTGAGTTATGGCATTGCCGGCTAGGTCATATTAGCCAAAAAGGAATGAGAACTCTGACTCGTTTTGGCTACTTACCTGTCTTGTCTTATGTTGACTTTCGTGTTTGTGAACACTGACTATATCTATGGCAAACAGACTAGGTCCATCCACTTACCATTGAGTCAAAAGCGAACTGAACCTCTAGATTTAGTACATGGTGATGTTTGTGGTCCTATGTCAACCAAATCTCTATGGGGGAGGGGGGGAGGGGCAGCTATTTTATCACATTCATAGGTGACTCTACTCAAAAGGTGTGGGCATATCCTTTGAAACATAAGGATCAAGTTCTTCATGTGTTCCAAAAAATTTTGGCACTCGTTGAGAATCATCTGGCAAGAAACTCAAGAGGTTGCCGACTGACAACGGTGGAGAGTATGTCTCCAAGGAGTTTGACAATTTTTGTGCTAAAAGGGGGATTAAAAGGAAATTTACTACACCATAAACACTAGCTCAAAATGGAGTTGCTAAGCGCATGAATCGTACGATTTAGGAAGAGTCACATCCATGCTTTCTATGGCAAATCTCACACAAGGCTTTTGGATAGAAGCCGTCTCGACAACAGTGCACATCATAAATTGTTTGCCTAGTACACCATTGAATTATGAGATTCCAGAAGAGTTATGGTCTAAACCTAAGCCCCACTATGACCATCTACGTGTTTTTGGTTGTGAAGCTTATGCTCACGTGCCTAAACAACTTCAACAGAAGTTAGAGCCAAAGTCACACAAATGTATTTTCATTGGATATGGTGCAGATAGAGAGATGGGATATCATCTCTGGCACCCGAAATCTCATCGAGTCATTCGTAGTTCAGATGTGATCTTCAATGAGTCGAAGATGCATAAACAACCTATCAAGGAAATAGAGGTCCGGAGAGTCACTTTTGAGAATGTTGCCTCAGAGACAGTGAAATCAACTCACCGGGCTAGTGATGTACCTTCCACTAGCAATGCTCCAGAGGGAGCGGATAGCAATGGTCAAGTAGTGAGACGGTCTACTAGAGTCTCTCGTCCACTTGCGCATTTCGAGCCAGGTCTTGATTAGATCACGTTGACCGATTGCTATGAGCCAAGCTGCTACCAAGAAGCCATGATGATGGATGATGTGGTGAAGTGGGAGCAGGCTATGGAATCTGAGTATAACTTGATTTCATACTAAAGGACATTTCAGAGAAAATTCCGATAAATTTGATAACTTGGACACTCTATTCACTGAACAGGAGCCGTGCAAGCAGCAGAGAGGGCCAATAAAAAGCTCAACCAAAAGGAAAAGTTACATGAACTGCCCGCATATCAATTGGATCCAGATTCAGTCAAAGCCGCCAAGGCAGCTTATCTCTCCAAACAACAGCTAGAAGAGCATCACACCACAGTCTTCACTGGCAGATTCAAGAGTGAAGAGGGACATCAAGTGGAGTTGCAACTCCTACCGAAGGAAGTATATGATGTTGCCACGAAGCCTGAGACCAAAGAAGCCAACCGTAGGCTAGGACTCAGAGATTTCCACGAACAAGAGCCTTACGCAGTGAATTTTCAAAAATCTTACGAGCTTTTATCCACACTTTTTAAAGAAGATGGAACCGCACAAATTTCTGACACACAGAGAAATAAGGTCGAAGTGGTAATAACCAAAGATATAGTGGCAGAAGCACTCAGACTGCCCACAGAAAGAATGACCATCAGAGCAAGGGACAGGAAAACGGCAGGTACATTCACCAAAGAAACCTCCATGGCCACCTTTGCAGATTTAATTCACAAACAAGTGGAAGAGCCAGCCCGGTTATACCACCAGCACTTCCACTTCTTGGCAAAAAAGGCCACCAAGGTACACCACGCCAAATCACGCGGTTGCCACCACTTTCACACAAGTTCTCAAGTCGACAACCAGGAAACCTGTAGACCACGCCCAGTATGTCCTGACCACTCTAAAGGGCACAAAGAAAGAAGGGAAGATCACTTACTTGGGTGTGCCAGAAGTCTTGACAAGGATTGTGTACCATGCCATCGGCATGGCGGACAATCTACCACCTGCCCTCGACCAAAACACATGGATATTGGCAGCACAACCATCTCCTAGAGCTACAAGTTCAACAAAGAGATCGTATAAATCAGATGAAGAATCGGCTGCTGCTGAAAGCTCGCCAGAAGGAACAGCAGCGAGAGCTCTGATAATGAGGAGAAGAGAGCAAGAAGAGAAGAGATGAAGAGAAAAGCTGTGGCCACCCAACAAGAAGAGCCAATGCAAAAGCAAGCTTGTTTTGAAAGAGAAAAATATGCCTACCAGTGCAGTCGACAAGCACAAGGGAAGGACCCAAAGAAATGGGTGCCTAGTGGACTTAAAGGCCCAAGGACAAAGCATCACACGAGAAAGGAGGCTGAAGATCCCATTGAATCTTTGGAAAAAATGTACCAAGAAGCAGAAGCCCTCAAGCTGAAAGAAGCCCAAGAAGAGGCAAGGAAAGCAAAAGAGGCGGAGGAACAAAAACAAGCCAAGGAAACGACAAGGGAAGAAGCACACGACCAAGGTCAAGGGTCTCCTCGACCCACTTCACCGTCTACTGAACAGCAAGAAAATCCTATGCCAAGCCCACCACCATCACCTGCAGATAAGCCTAAAGAAGCCGAGCTGAGAAAGAGAAAGCCACAGAAGCTGAGCCCACCAAAGAGATAGAACCTGAATCAAAGGAAGCAGAAGAATCTGCACAAGAGGCTGACCAGCAAGAGCGTCAACGAGAGAAAGAACCTGAGCCAGAAAAGGAAGTGACTCCTGCACCAGAAGAGACCACAAAGTCTGAACTAGCACCCTCTACTTCCACACAGCAAGAAACAGTTGAGGCATCCACAAAGCCTCAAGAAGAGAAGGCAGAAGAAGACCAACCCTCTACCTCCACGCAAGAAGAACCAGCAACCACGACACAGCCAAAAGACACACATGAGGCTGCAGGCACATCAACTCAGCTCTAGCAAGACAGGAGGACTGGCAGTCTAATGACGAGGTAATACTGCAAGTAAACGAAGATGCAAGGCAAATGCAAGATATGACGGAGAGACTCCGATCAGCAGCACTTGGTCGTAGCACAAAGGCAAAGGAGTCAGAGATGATGATTGACACTCTCCAAGGAGAGTTAGAAGACAGAATGAACTTCATCACCAACCTTTAGAGGCAAGTGCAGGAAATGAAAGTCAAAGCTGAACAACATCAGCTAGCCAGAGATAGACAACAGAAGGAGATGGAAGAGCTAGGTGATCTGCTCACAAAGTTATCAGATGCTTGCAAAGCGAAAGACGAACAGCTGACAATAGTTACAAACAAACTTCTAACGACAACCTTGTCAGCTCAGAAAATTCAAGTGCAATTGGATGTCTCAAATGCTTCTTTACAATACTCTGAGCAAAGAATAAATGATGAGGAAATCTTCTTACGACAAATAAGAGAGAATCTAGCGGTAGCCTCGATCAAAGGATAAGTTGAGGTCTATAAAGCATTGGAGAAGAAGAACAAGGACCTCAAGCTGGAGTTAAACTTGGAGCAATCTCAGCGTAGGGACCTGGCTTTGATGCAGGTCCAGAAAGAAGAAGAGCTCCTGAAAGAAATAGCTGAGCTCAAAAGAGTTAACCAGCTCCAGAGAGAAGGAAAGCCCAAAATGCAGGAAGAGGCAGGCACTTCAGAGCCACCACAAATAGATATACCCTTGGTATCATTTGATGAATTGGAGACACAGTCCACAGCAGAGCTGAGTGGTGAAGATGATTTTCATATAAACATTACAGATGCAGACACAGTGCCCATGGTCCAGCTATCAAAAACTGAAGAATATGCACTGAAAGAAAAGATCACACAAGAGGTGGATGAGCAATGGAAAGCCACGATGGATTGGGAGTTGAGAGTTCTTCACTCTGTCAACATCACTCAACTCACCTCCAATTAGATCAATGCACAATGGCATCAGCAATCCTTGCCATACCCCTTGATAAAGGTGGAGTTACTCCAAGTAAAAGAAGGTTGTACGCAGACATGCAAATAGATGGCGTAGATAAAGGCCACCCAAAGTGGAGGTTAAGCTGGTTGAACAAGAATCCAAGGTACTTGATTCTGTTCACAAGAGCACCTGCAACCCTGTAAAGAGATCCTACTTTCTGTCATGTACCAAGAGTAAGGACTTGGCAAGAGCACGAGGCACTATTTCGAAGAAGAGGCCAACCTGTTTGAACTACCCAAGACTACCAGCTCCAAAGAAAGGACAATCCACAGAGGAATACATGGTGAAAACAGTAACGGGCCCCCATGTCTTTCTTCAAGAGTCTATCGGATCTCTTATGCACAATGTTATATAAAATATGCCAAATGTTGCTCACCTGTATTGAAGTTTTTCATGAGCCAGAGCAAGCAGGCACCCCGTGGATGTCATTCCTCGAGGGAAATAAAGGGTTATGCTATGATCTCAGTGGTCAGTCTTCCGAAGAAGTCCTCTATGGCTTCTTCGCCCTGTGTATGTTCTTACCATCACATAATATATTGGCGTTCGAGGAAGCTTTCTACACGGGATTCTTCACTTGGCGAACGAAGATATTTGCACCAATGATCAGCAACCTCACATCCAGTTTGTAGGCTACTCAGCGGTGGAGCTGAAGAACAGAGTAACCATGCAGTTTCTGCAAGTGCCAGATAAAGAAAGAAAAATCAGATACCAAAATGCACTGAATGCGCTTAAAGACCGTCTCGCCAGCCGCCAACCCGAAGACTATTTCAGCCCATAAAGCTGTGTCAAGGGACGACAAAGGCGAGGAGGGGGGGAATGTTAGCAGCAAGCTAACACGGATACCATTTTTCAGAGTTCTCTTTATAAAACACTTATATTTTGATAAATCGAGAATATTGTAACTCCTATTTTCTCGGATAAACTTTGTAATTAATGAGCCGGGGCTACAAGCTTCCAGATTGTATCAACCTGTCATTTCCCATCTTTGATAGAACTCCAGATTATTAGTTTTGACCACCCAAAAACCTTGGCTAAGGTATAAAAGCCAATTTTTGTAAGTTTTTTATGAGTTTTGGATAATGAAATACACAGCGTGAGCTAACGGCGCTCACTCCTCTCCTTCTCGTGCTTCCTACTCCCTCCACGGTTGTCACATTGCAATCGTGTTTGTTGCATTGCAACCGCAGGTAAGAGCTCTACGCATTGGCGTAAGCAGTTCATAGTATTTTGTAGCTTTTGACGTCACCGACCTGCGGCCTAATTTCATCATAACTAGGAATTTACACTTTCAAATCAAAAACTAAACATAGGCGGGGTATTGGGGCATCATTGCTAAGCAGTTAGATGCATTCTGGGTCAAAAACGACTAGGTCAAAAATCCACTGCTGTTAATAATCGCAATTTTGGAACTTGACCTAAAGTGGGATTTGTGACCATAAGCATGTCTGTTTAGGTCTTATAAACATGTCCTAGAAGTTTCATTACGTTTGGATGTCATTTGATGCTGTAATGGATGTGATTTGTTTGCCGATGAGGGATTAGCTTTTGGTGATTTCAGTCACTTGAGTGTAGCCTGAGTTAGATGTGAGTTGTTAGTTGTTTTTCGAGAGATTGACAACCTCTTGTAGCCTCTATACACTAGTCAAGTCAGCTTCGTCCCATGGATTGACAATTTAATCGTGGTTCTCGCTAATACTGCAATAAGATAGGATGGTGAGGTTAGACATGCATCCCACAAAGCATGCTAAAAATCACTAGACAGCAACATTTTGGTCACCTCGCAGTTGCATTTTTGGATGGACATCAGCCACTTGGCTTGTGCTTTTCATAAAGGATGAAGTTACCTCTTGACATGGATGGTAGTCCATGTAATCTCTCAGTGACTACTATGTGTCCATGGTATCTTCGACATCGGCTTGATCATACACGGGCGGACGATCCTTGGAAGATCCATTCATTCTAGCCATCATTCAATGGTTGCACACTCTAGTGACTTGTGGTTTTCTATGGACACACGTATGCACTCCTCAGGGGAGTTCACACGAGATATGGCCATGCTCATGGAATATGGGATTTCGACATTCCCAGAGAAGACACCACCATCTTGGGTGGACAGAGACTTACCACTTGACCTCGACACGTCAATCACTTGCTTACACAGGAGCATCTACTTGGATCTTAGATCTCTTCTTGGATAAGTTCATGGCCTGGATCTAAAAACTAGAGTTGGACTTCAGTGCTTTGGACTCTCTTGGAGAGTTTACCCGCGAGATGCAGGAGATTAAACATCCCACAACTACATCCGGAGTCACACAAAGCTTGGCTTAGATTGTAATTTGATTTCTCTTCTATACTTCTGATCATTTGGATTGCTACCTTCATAGTTGCTTACACTCACCCCCTGTAACCTTACAACAGACTTATCCCCCGACCTGGGCAGTAGGCCACTCCCAGCTCATTCACATTGAGATCCACACCGAGATGTAGTTTGGTGGCATTGTTGCCGTGGATTTTGTTTTGCTTGACACTGAGGATTGGAGGCAGGAGATACAGGCAAGATGGCATAGATAGAGTGGTATGGACTTTCCTCTTCTCAGAGGATATTCACAGTGCAGACTGCTCAATCTGGCTTCCTTAATTCATACAGGATGATGACGGTGTAGACAGTTTGGTCTGGCCACACCTCTTCTCAGAGGCCCTTCACAGTGCAGACTATTGAGTCTGGCTTTCCCCTCACCTTGGATTACCCTACCTACTTACAAGACACCATCCAGTGGTGGTCCTTGTGGTCTCTTGGTGACTACAACAGCTTATGGTAGCTTCTATAGTGCAGACTGCTTAGTCTAGCTTTCCTTGATTCGAAGGACGTTTACGGTGTAGATTGCTACATCTAGCCCTTCCTGGAGTTTTTCACAACTTAGCCACCCGGCCACCTTAGGTTACAGGTTCATGTTGAAGATGATGAAACAGAAAACAGAAGGAAGACAACAACTCAGAGTAGGAAGAAGATGGAGAAGGAGAAGACACAGATCTTGCATACGAGATCTCTGTAGTCTCTCTCTCTGTATTAGAATAATAGTATATACAAACTCAGAGCTACAAAGCTTATATAAACCCTAAGAGATAAGGTGTCCTTTCACACCGGATGTCCAGGGGGGAAAACCCAGTGGGAGAAAAGTGCCCCTAGTGAAGCGCGTATACACACTAACACTACTACATGTCTACAAATCCCCCTGTAGTGATAGTGTGAATCCGTACAAGGTAGCAGATCATCATGTGTATGAGAGTAAGCCCAAAGCTTTTCGGAAAGCTTCAAACTTTTCTCGTGATAACGCCTTCGTAAATAGATCTGCAATGTTGTCCTGTGTAGGACAGTAAGTTAGTGTGATCTCCCCTGCATGTAGCCTTTCCCTGACATAGTGGTAGTGAACCTCTATGTGCTTTGTTCTTGCATGAAATACTGGATTCCTTTCAACTGCCATAGCACTCTGACTGTCAGTGAAAATGGTAGTGGGTGCCTGTTGACACTCACAAAGATCTGCCAATAACCTGCGTATCCATACACAATCAACTGTTGCCGTGAAAGCTGCCCTGTACTCAGTTTCACAAGTTGATGTAGCCACTGTGGGTTGCTTCTTGCTTAGCCAAGATATACATGCATTTCCCAAGAAAAAACAATTGCCACTTGTGGAATGTCGTGTGTCAAAATCACCAGCCCAATCTGAATCGCTGTAACCAAGAAGCTGCATAGAACTGTGCTTTCCATACATATCCCCCCTTGGAAAGAACATGGCAAGATTAGGGGTACCTGAAAGGTAACGAAGTATGCGCTTCATAGCCTGCCAATGATGCATACCTGGGCTGTGCATAAATCTGCTTGCTTGTGAAACCCCAAATTGAATGTCTGGACGAGTGTTTCCTGCCAAATATATCAAGCAACCAACCGCTGCTGCATAAGTATGTACATCAAAAGGTTCTCCAGCATCGTGCATGCTCAACTTTGATCCAGTTTCTACGAGTGTAGAGATTGGTTTACAATTTTGCATACCAAACTTGTCCAAAATTTTATGCAAATATTTTGCCTACAGCATGTATATGCCATCCTCTGATTGCACAAACTGAATACCCAAGTAATAATGTAGCAAACCAAGATCAGACATCTCAAAGGTGTTTCTCAAAGCATCTTTAAACGCTTCAATTTCATCTGCACTATTGCCTGTAAGAAGCATATCATCCACATAAAGTGTTAGCATCATGAGAACTCCATCTCTCTTTTTGACATACAAAGTACTTTCTGTTGGACTATTCTGAAATCCCTGGCCAATCAAATAAGTATGTATCTTCTCATACCATGCTCTTGGAGCCTGTTTGAGACCATACAAAGCTTTACGCAATCTACATACCTTTTGCTCTTGACCTTTTACAATAAAACCACTTGGTTGACTTACATAAACTTCTTCCTGCAAATCACCATTCAAAAAAGCAGTTTTGATATCCAACTGATGCACTTTCCAACCATGATGAGCAGCAATTGCAACTAGTGATCTAACTATGGACGCACGAGAAGTGGGAGCAAAGGTTTCATCATAATCTATGCCTTTCTGTTGCGCATAGCCTTTTGCCACAAGCCTTGCTTTGTACCTATCAACAGTACCATCTTGTTTCCTTTTTACCTTAAAAACCCACTTTGTACCAATAGGCTTTTTACCTGTATGCAAGTCCACTAGATCCCATGTATGATTCTTATGAATAGAATCAATTTCTTGCTGCATAGCATCTTTCCACTGAACACACTCTAAAGCTTGTTCAAATGAATCAGGCTCATCTGCATCACAAAGAGTGCTAAAGCAAGCCAAATCTACTTGCTCTCTACCAAAAGTAGTACCAGCACGTGTTTTTCGTGGTAATGGTGCATCCAACTTGCTATCCTGCAAAGTTTTCTGAACCCATTTAGGCAAGGTTTTTTCTTCCCTGAGAACTTCTTGCTCTTCACGCACAATTTCCTCTACATCATGAGGTGTCACATGCTGATCAAAAGATTGATCAAGATTATCAACCTGTTGTGATTCTTGATTCTCCACAAAAGAAGGAAGCAAACCTTCAAATACATCATGTGTCTGCATATGCGGTACATCAAAAGCAACCATAGGTTGAGCAGTAGTTTCTGCAAAAATTACATCACGACTTTCAAAAATCTTGTTTGTAGCTAGATTGTAAAGTCTATAACCTTTACTTCCACTACTGTACCCCACAAATATACATTTGATTGCCTTATCATCAAGCTTCCCACGTAACTACTGAGGGATGTGAGCATAAGCAAGACAACCAAAAACACGAAGATAATTGACTGAAGGTTTTCTGTCATACCAAGCTTCATATGGAGTAATGGTCTTCAAGGCACGAGTAGGACACCTGTTCAAAACATGTGCTTCACAAGCAACTACCTCCATCCATAGCTTATGAGGCAAACTCTTAGCCTTGAGCATACATCTAGCCGTCTCCATTAAAGACCTGTTCTTCCTTTCTGCAACACCATTCTGTTGTGGTGTGTATGGCATAGTGCATTGGTGTTTAATGCCTTTCTTTCCCAAAAAATCCTTAAATGCACCTGACATGTATTCACCTCCTCGATCGGTACGAAGAGTCTATACTTTGCAACCTGTTTCATTTTCAACCATGGCGACATAATGTTGAAAAACTGCAAACACATCTGACTTTGCTTTGAGTGGATACACCCAACAAAACCTGGAAAAGTCATCAATGAAGGTCACAAAATAAAGGCTGTTTCCTATAGATGGTGTCCTCATAGGACCACATACATCAATGTGTACAAGCTGCAACTTTCGTGTCGCTCTAACTGAACCATCCTGCGAAAATGCAAATCTGTGCATCTTTCCAAGAACGCAACCTTCACATACATGTCTTGGTGGCATCTCCAATAAAGATAAATCATGCACCATATTATGACGTTGTAAAGTCATCAAACTGCCATAACTAACATGCCCAAATCTAGCATGCCACAACTCAGCATCCTGCATGGCCTGAGTCTTTGTTTCTGCAATACATACCTGAATCTGCTTTTCATAACGATCTAGCACAAATAGTCCATTTTCCAGCGTACCTGTAGTGATAAGAGAATAACCATTCTCTCGATCTCGTACAACACATCTGTCATCCTCAAAAATGACCCGAAGACCATTTTTTGCAAGAGAGGATACAGACAACAAATTCTTCTTGATCCCTGGAACATATAAGACATCTGGCAAGCATAAATCTGAACCATCTGAAATGGTAATCTAAATCTTACGAACGCCTTTGATTGGATAAGAAGCATTATTTGCACATGTCACCTTCTTTCCTGCTGGAGCTGCATCCAATGAACAAAACAAATCCTTCCTTGAAGTAATATGCCTGGATGCACCACTATCAAAGTACCAAATCATTTGTGTCTTGTCAACACTATAAGCAAAAAAATCTGAACATACTACAAAAGCATAAGAATCCTGCACAAAGTTTGCAGACTCTTCTTTAGCTGTAGAAGAATCACCAGAAGGTGAAACAACCAAACTTGACTTTTTCTTCTTTTCTTTAGCAATTTGCTTTTTACACTCACTAATGTAGTGACCAGGTTTCTTGCAGTAGTGACATTTACCTTTCTTCTTGGACTTGTCGGAATCACCTTTAGACTTCTCTGAAGATTGTCCTGCACTAGACTTGGAGTAAGGAGCACTCTCTTTACCCTTGTTTTTGTTCTGTACAACAAGAGCATGATCCATACCATCCACCTGTAAAGACTTGTTCTTACGTGATTGATCCTCCTGCAATAGCAAAGCCACTAACTCTTCAAAATGAAGAGGCTCAGGATTAGCTCGCAAAGACAGAGTCAAAGAAGTCTGAAAAGTCAAATAAGATGGTGGTAGTGAATTGAGTGTTTTGGAAACCAAGTCCTTCTCTGGAATCACTTCATCAATGCTAAGCAATTGCTCTTTAAGATCCCTGATTTTTGTAAGATGCTCGACAATATCGTAACCTTCGTCCATCTGTATTTTGTCAAGTTGTTTCTTCAAAAACTCTATTCTGGCAGCGTTTCTTCCTCCAAACATAGCTTGCAGAGTGTTCCAAGCATCCTCAGAAGTTCTGCAAGATCTGATATGTGGTGTGATTGTCCTCTTTATGGTTAAGGCAATCACAGCCATAGCTTGTGCATCTTTAGTATCCCATCTCTTTTGGTCTGGAGTGACTTGTGAGGGTCCTGCACCAACAGCTGCACCACGACCAGGCGTGGCAGGTGCAATGCTACCTGGACGAACTTCATCTCCAGATACATAATCCCACAATCCTTTACCAACCAAAACATTTTTGGCCATAAAAGACCAAAGAGAATAGTTGGTACCATCCAATTTGTCTTCGGATGTAAACGCACCAAAAATCTCTTTCTCCGTAGATTGAGCCATATTGTGGATGCACACAAAAGAGCAAAAGAACCTCCAAGAGATTCACAAATCTCCTCTCCAATCCAAGAAAAACTCTACACAAAATCGCAGCACAAAGCTAAGACAAGCTGCTTCCCAAAAGAACTGTTTACCTGAAGAAAATCTGTCAAAAAGCACACCCTCTTCATCTAAGCGCCTCCGAAAAGTAACTTCTGCTACGCTACTCGGAACAAAATTCTGAGGGCTCGAACGGCTTCGAAAGGGAGGTAAAACCCCAGGTCGCCTGATCAGAATACTCCCGGAACGTCGAGGATGCTCCCACGAGCAAATTTTCCGAAAACTGCCTGAAAACTGCGATTGCGCGCACGGACGCGAAAACGCAAGTAGAGGCTCTTGAAATCACCTTGCTCTGATACCAATTGTTGAAGATGATGAAACAAAAAACAGAAGGAAGACAACAACTCAGAGTAGGAAGAAGATGGAGAAGGAGAAGACACAAAGCTTGCGTACGAGATCTCTGTAGTCTCTCTCTCTGTATTAGAATAATAGTATATACAAACTCAGAGCTACAAAGCTTATATGAAACCCTAAGAGATAAGGTGTCCTTTCACACCGGATGTCCAGGGGGAAAAACCCAGTGGGAGAAAAGTGCCCCTGGTGAAGCGCGTATACACACTAACACTACTACATGTCTACAGTTCATGCATTGACAGGCTTCTGCTCATTCTCATGATGGTTCCTGGGCTTCCCCATTTTCTCTAGACGGTTTGACTACGAACATTGTAGATCCTATTGGGCGGGACACTTTCACGTCTATTGACACTTCTTTTACGACAAGGAGTTGTTTTCACACTCAGTTTGGGACCTTCATACAGTACCTTCACACTGCATTGGTGGAGTACAACAGTTTTCTACACTCCTCGTGACGACACTTTACCATGGAGATCTCTCAGAGGTTGGGACACCCCAAAATACTGCTACACTCATGGAGTATCGTTCAGTGGACATGGCAGCAGAAATCTTTACCATTTTCCTCACATCTTTGACTTCATGCGGTTTGTTCAACATCAGGTGCTCAGAGAGGGTGTTATAGACTTACACCACTCTATTGCTTCACACATGTCTAGGGCACTTCCTTGTATGGCTAGTGTCTCCAACCTGGCCACCCATAGTCTAGGTTGTACATGGTCCATCCACTTGAGTTTCGGGCCGGCTGCCCACCTTGTCCGGGAACCCTCATATATATTTCTTTTCTTGTTGGGTCGTGGGGGATTTTATCCAAGATTTGTCCTGCCTCCCCTTCGGAACTTTTATATGGGGCTAGGTGGGGACCCATTTCATATATCATCTAGCATTGTATGGGTCTTCTACTCTGGTAGTCAATGGGGGGCTGATCGCCCCATCTTCACCATGTCTTGTGTTTGTGGTCTACTCTCTCTCTCTCTCTCTCTCTCTCTCTCTCTCTCTCTCTCTCTCTCTCTCTCTCTCTCTCTCTCTCTCTCTCTCTCTCTCTCTCTCTCTCTCTCTCTTTCTCATGCTTCCGCACACACGTACTCTCACATGCCAGCCCACTTGATATTTACTCCCAAAGCTCTCCCAAATGGACCACCTTGGGATCTAGGTCTCTTTCCACAACCGTCAGGACACCACTCTACCCACCATCACCATCTCCATAAAATACAAGCTTCTTTCCCAGTGCTTGCTTTCTTTTACTTGTAGCATCAAGGTGATGCTCCTAGATAGCCCAACAATTGACTGCTTTGCCTTTTCTAACTTCCTCCCATAAGAGGGAGCTCTTCTTCTGGGTCTTGAGCCCCTTCATGTTCCATGATTGGATAATCAGCTCCTCCATTACTGAGAGAGGGGAACAAACTCCTCCACCTCTAGACACTCTTCTTTTGTGCCCTCTTTCCTCGTGTCCTCCTCCATTGGTCCTTTCCCATTCCCCTCGGTTACCATGAGGTTTTCCGGGTTGGCATCCTAAAGAACGTAAAAAATATTGTCATAGAGGAAGGGGGTTTTGGAGGATTCTGGAGGGCCACCCGTGTAAATCCGCTTATATGAGATGTTGGGAATTTGCTGCCATCCTTCCGCCTTCTTTTTGAATGTGGGTGACATAACAATCTTATGCATCATTGGAGATGTCGTTTTTTGTTGGACGAACGAGGTGAAGCGGTATCTAGGAGTGGCCTTACCATTGAAGTTTTGGGCTTTGAGGGGCTTCTTCGACTTCTCTAGGTTTTCCTTGTTTGGTGTAGTTTGTTCATCATGTCTAGTCCTTTCATTGCTATTCTCCATAGGAGTATACATTTCTGCATCCATTTGGGGCATTGCAGGCTTGGTTTTTTCCACTACTATAGGCCCAAGGGTTGTGGCCATGGCAGTTGGACATGACCTAGCAAAGTGCCCAAATTTGTTGCACTTGAAGAAAGCACCGAAGAATGTACCAAAGTTTAGCAAAATGACCTTGAGTTTGTTGGCTTCCACATTCCCTACTAAGTTCTTCAGCTGAGGTTTTCTGAGATCCCTCCAGATACATACCTTATTAGCAGCGGAATATGCACGTCTATTTGATGGTACAAACATTGGGGTGCCTAGTGCAACTGCCAGGTCTTTCAAGCTACTTCTCAACCACAGTAGGAGATTGACAAATTCCACCCACAGATCCTAGAAAGAATCAATGGAATCAAATGAGTATCCCAAGGAAGCACACACACCGGCAATCGGTTGAAAAACTGTGGGCTTTTGGCAAGCAATTTGGCCACCACTGCCTCGTCGCTAAATTGAACTGAGAAAAATCCCTTTGCAAGGTATTGGACGTTAACCACAGATCCACTCTGATCAGGACAATAGAGATATTTAGCCAATTAGTTAGTTCCTCTTTGGTAGGAACTCTGCCCATGAAACCAAACACCAAAATAGATTTGGCAAGCCAAGCATGCTGCCTCTTGATTAGGGCAGGTGAAACAGCAACCTTGAGCGCATCCTCAACTTCTATCCTTTGTGAAAGAATTTTTTTGAGAGCTTGAAAGGCCTTGTCACCTTTGGCATCATTAAAGTCGACGCCTCTATTTCCTCAAGCTTGTTCAATGAGAGTGCACTTAGAATCTCCGCCAGTTCCTTATCAATCCCGGCTTTGCGGCCTCTTAATTTGTCTTTATTTACTCCAGCTAAGTTGCTTTATCGCCAATCTTACCGCCATGTTGCGTCTTATCATCTTTAGCACCTTCTCCACTCTGGTCAAACGTTGAGCCCGTAGTAGGCGATCTCGCTATTCACGGGACCACATCCACGTATGAGGGTTTGGATCCCTTCTCCATCGGAATGCACGCCCAAAAAGCTCCATCGTAGATTGGCGTAGACCGCACCCTTACTAACCCAATGTGAGCCAATGTCGAGCCCTTGAGCCCAACCCCTCACAACAAAAAGTAAAAAGAAAAAAACGCTTAAGATGAACATTGGATGGTAAAACTAGCACCTAATATAGGCTCCTTTACAAGCAAATCCAAAAGCGCATATTATATCATAATATGCACGATGTAGATGGACCTGGCTAAAGACAAAAAGACAATGCTTATTATACTATAATATGTGCGCTTGTTATATTACAATATGCGCGCTGAAGAAGGCATGTGAGTTGAGAATTGCATGCGCTCCAAATTGCCCTCCCCACTCCCCCAGCAGCTGCGCCCTGCACTTTCGAGCACCAACATAAAACTCCCTACTAAAGCGGGATGCAAGACCACAAACCACCAACAGGCCCTTAGAACTACACACTTCTTGAGCACCTGCTATCGTAAAACATATGCCTAGTCGCGGCCTCCCAATAACCCACCAAACAATTGAGCACCCACTCAGCACACCCAGCATGACCTCAAGCCCTAAGCACCATCACACTCGTTTCTTCACCATCATTTGTACCCTAGCTGTGTCTGCATCTTTGTAACTTTAGCTTTCTAATTCTGTGTAGAAAATCAATGTTCTTCTTAGGTAACAATATAATCATGATCAAGTTTTTTATTCAACTTGAATTAGAGTCATTCTCTCAGTTGGAAATTGTAGATTCCTTTACATTTCTTATCATCTTTGAAAACGGACAAAGATTACTGATGAATTACTCCAATTATCAGTTGAAGCTTTAAAGATCCTAGAAAAGGAGTTGGCCAGTAAAGTTGCATTTGAACCCCAATTGGGGAAAATGGCTGAAGTACTATTCAAAGAAAGAATTAAATCCAATCAGCTGTTGACAGGGTACTTATTTAGCTGAAGTAATGCTCAGTCAGAATTTCGGATGTTGACTGAAAATCGGATCTGAATCGGATTTTGCTTGGATCGGATATTCGGACTTGCTAAGTCGGATGTTCATGTTAGTTATAGCAATTATAACTGGTTGGGGATATAGAAGCAGTCACGGGTAGAAAGGAAAGCAGATGTATGAAGATGTATAAAGTTTGAGAAGGGAAAGATTTTTTATGTCTGAATCTTGTTTGATTTCCTGTTATTGTTTGAGTCTGAAATGTTTGCTCAACTTCTACAGTGTCTCTGATTCTGAATTTGGTGTTATTCTATCTGTGTGTTAGTATGTGTGAGAAATGGAAATCTTTGTGTTGATGAACCCCAACACATTTGGAGATCCTGTTGTATTTGATTTTGTTTGAGATAGCATTTTGGGTCGTTTGTGATCTTCTTGAATGATGATGTATGTCGGAGGGACATAGACGTACATCTCGAGTGTATTCCACAAGGGCCCAGGCCCAAGCAGGCAATATTGATTCTTTTCAATATGGCCTAATCATAGAAGAACCAGGTGAAGCAGATGAGTCTGAATTATAGCCAGAAAACCAGGTAGGAGAAAGTTCAGGAGCACTAGAGGGCAGGCAGGTGGGGTAATTTTTTGGAGCTTTACTCTTGACAGCAAGATTTGCAAGAAGTAGAAGAAGACTTCACTCACTTTGACCCATTACAGGTATCTACCAAGCAAAGACCAAGGAGAGTACCTCAGCCCCCTCCCATGGCTCAACCACCTCCTAACCCCAAGGTTAAGGCAGCAAAGTTCATATGAAAGTCTCGTGAGGATGCTGATTGTCATGTGGCCCAATTTGAGACCAAGTGGCAAGCAAGTGGACATCAGGCTGTATATGGAGATGATATAAAGTTGCAACAATTTGCAGCAACACTGGAAGGCAAGGCCATGAGTTGGTTTAGCCAATATGGAATTGTACACTTTGCAACCTATGTTGCCCTCAGAGTCGCATTCTTGCAAAGATTACGAAAGGAGAAAACTCCGACTAATATTTTAAAGAAAATCAGAGATAGCAAACAAGGGAATATGTTGGTAAAAGATTATGCTCAGAAATTTGGTGGTGGACAGATTACAGGGCAATGAAAGACCCACAGATGAGATGTTGGCAGGTTATTTCTTGAAAGGTATAAGAAAGGGATTAAAGAATGATGTGGCCAGCATTGACATTGTCGGTGGTTTCGATAATTTGGTCACAGCTGTAGCCAGAGTTGAAAAACAACTTGGTATGACCAAGACAAAAAATAGGAGCAAGGCTAGTTCTGAATTTGAGAATGAGTCTAATTCTGAGTCTGAGGTTAATTCAGAAAGTGATTCCGAGGAGTCATCAGAGATGGTGAGGCTGAAAGTAGAAAAGTTAAGCATAAGAAGAAGAAGTAGGGCAGTAAGCAGAAAAAGGAAAAGAAGGAGAAAGGGGAGGAGTTAATCACTCAGTTGAAGAAAATTGGGTATTCCATTGTGGCCCCCAAGGAGAAAGCAATATTGTGAGATTTGTGAAAGAGAAGGACATAAAACAGCTTAGTGTTGGTATAATCCCCACAATAGAGGTAGACCTACTTCTAATCCAGGAAGAGGGAGAAATGATGCTGAAACCAATCAAGTTGCTCCTTTCAAGGGGAGACCACCATTTCAAAGACCTCCTTGACCTCCAAGACCACCTTGGAGAAATAAGGATAATAACCAAAGAAGACCACAAGGTATTATGCCATGTGTGTATTGTGGTGCATCAGACCATTGGGTTGGTCTGAATTGTGCTTTATGGGTGAAACATCGAGAGGAGAGGGAAATACCAGTGGTACTTTATAATCAGGATAATCAGCAAGTTAACCCACAGTCTCAACAGCAAAATCGACCACCTGCTCAAGCCAATGTCATTATCATTGATATTGCTGAACAACAACCAGCAGAGGAGTTATTGGAAGAAAATCAGAAGTAGCAAATGCAAGAGCATTGTGATGAATGGGCTGGTGATTGTACTCCAGCTAGGGAACATTAGGAGATAGATGTTATGGCGGTTACTAGATCAAAGGGCAAAGGCCCTATTCACTGGAAGGAGCAAAAAGGAATCTGGGATTAAGTTCAGAAACAGGTTCATAGGGACTAGCAGCATTAGAAGGTGGATGACATTTCTTCCGATAGTGAAGAGGATACTACAGCAGCAGTATGAGAAACCTTCAATATCCAAGGATGATAAGGATTGGTTTGAGGTATCAACCCTTACAGCTTTCTTTGGATTAGTTATTGTGTTTGGTTCCAACTTTCAAAGACAAGTTGTTGACTAATTTGTTATTAAAAGAATCTTCAGATCCGACAAAATAGATACTAGAGACTGTTGTCAATAATGTTGATCCAACAGACGTGGATTTTGCGGTTCGAGTGATTAAGGTGGTATTTCAGAGTACTTTGTTTGAAGAAGTGTTACTAGATGGAGGATCGGGAGTCAACATATTGGCTAAGTCTATTTATCATAAGATGAAATTAGGTAAACTGGAGCCAGCACCCTTTCAGGTAAAGATGGAAGATCAGATGAGAGTTCAACCCTTGGGGATTCTTAGGCAGCAAGTTATTTACATTGCAGGAATTAAATTTTTGGTGAACTTCGTTGTGTTGAAAATGGAGAAGGGTACTACCTTCTATGATATGTTATTGGGAAGGCCTTGGT
Source organism: Adiantum capillus-veneris (assembly GCF_014529385.1). NCBI lineage: Eukaryota > Viridiplantae > Streptophyta > Polypodiopsida > Polypodiales > Pteridaceae > Adiantum > Adiantum capillus-veneris. Next base: position 93,031,546 of record NC_140951.1, on the reverse strand, counting down.
TCAGATTGGCTAAAGTTAAGCAGGATTGGGGAGAGAATGAAGTTGTTATTAAAAAGGGAAAGCAGGTAATTGCAATCCCTATGTTGGGGAGAAAGAATATTCCTTTCAAGGAACAACCATTGTATGCTCAGTCAATCAATTTGGCACAAGAAGTGGCAGATGATGAAGAAGAAGCATTCTTAAGAGCCAATACAACCATTGTACCGATCTTTGAAGTTGATGTTGGGGTATAGGCGTCTATGCCTTGCCCGACCGCCCAGAGTCTGGGCGCCCACTGACTTGTATACCTTATACATAGCATAAGTGTATAGGGGGCTGCTCACTCTTTGAGTCTCCCCATCCATATCTGTGTCGTGTGTCTCCTTCTCTCTCTCACTCTCCGTCTGTGGTGCTCCCCGATCCCCTTCAATTGGTATCAGAGTTATGGTGACCGCGGAGAGCACGACAGCTTTGAGAGCTTCGAGGCGATAGTTCGCTCGCTCTCGACGGTGGAGTTCGATCGCAGAGTTTCACGAAGAGCGATTTTAGCTTGAGGAGCATTGTCTTTGGAGCTTAGGAGCTTGGTGTGGTCAAGCTTGGTCGAGGAGGCGGTTGCGGCTTCCTTGGTGAGAGGAGCTTTTGAGCTCAGTGGAGCTCGTTAGAGAAGTGCTCGACGGAGGAGAGCTTGACATTCGAGTGCTTGGATGTTGTTGTGGCAGATCTCTTGCGTTGGAGCTTGCATTGAGAGGACATTGCATCACGCAGAGTGGAGAAGGAGCAGGTTCAAGACTGTGTGCAGCTCGTTTTTGCCATTTTCGGGCTCTAAAACGCAGTTTTTTGCGTAACTCCGTCATACAAAGTCAGATCTACATGATCCAGGAGTCTAGGTCAGGGTTTTGGCACGCTCTGGACGCAATGGTGATGTCTATTTGCTGAAATTATGCTTTGAATTATAGCAGCAACCAGCAAATTCATAGGTGTACACAGGTGTTTGGATATGCATTTGTCCAGTGAGCCACTCATGCGAGAGTGAGCTATGTTGCCATGGTCTTGGCGGTTTATGTATGCCTTATGTGGTTTGATGCTCAGGGAGACTAATGTGATTGCATTTTGAGCTCGGCAATGTATGCCTCGAGCATGTTTTTTGGCAGTCACAAGTAGAGCATATATTTGTGTACTAGATTTGCAGGTGTCTGCAATGATGTATGCAAAGTGTGGAGATTGGTGCACGCATTTGGAGTGCGGTTTGATGCGCTTTGGTTGCTCATGGTTTTGAGCGTGCAGTCAGTTTGGTTACTGGTTTTGTGGCCATTTTACTGACGAAACTCTGGCGAAATTTTCCCAGGAGTTTTATGCGTATCATTTATGCGATCTAGGTAGAGATTGCGGGTTGCACTCAGCATTTGCGTGCGGTGTTCTCTGCAGGTGGGAGATTTGTGCGTGTGTATGCATCGATACCGCACAGTGTGGGCTTGGTGATTCGCTCACGGTTTGACAGGCGTACAGTTATCTTGGCACACTCACAGGAGTGAGTATTGTGATGTATGCTTGTGTGGCTGCGAGCTAGGTAGCCGGATTCAAGCACTAATGGCTTGAGGTTTTTCAGCAGGTTTCAGCTACAGGTTTACAAGTTTACAGGCAAGTTTGAGGGCTTATTTGGGTGCTGAATTTTCAGCCATTGTTTCCTCTTTGCAGGTGTCCATGTATGGCTCAGTTGTAGGCTGATTTGGGACACATTTGTGACTTGTTTATGCAGTTGTTTAAGAGCTGAATTTTGGGGCTGTTTTGGGGCTGATTTGCAGCCATATCTTACAGCCATATTTGCAGACTTTTGTTGATGCGATTCGAGCCAGTTTAGGGCTGATTTGGTTGACATTTGCTACTCATTGTTGGTTGCTCTTTTGCGAGCATTATGGCTGATTTTTCATTTGACTTCCAGCGTTATAGTCTGACACAGTTTGATGGTGCAGATTTTGTTGCTTGGAAGGAGCATATGCTTGTTGCATTGGCGGATTTGGGGCAGGATAAACCCTTGCGTGGTTTATCGGCGAAGCCCAAGTCTATGTGTGATGATGATTGGCAGGATCTTGATGAGTTAGCAATGTCTACGATTCGTTTCCATCTGGTTGAGTCTGTTTACTGACAGGTCTCGAGGGAGACTACAACTCATGCTTTATGGCAGAGTTTACATGCTATGTACGCGACATCCATGTCTACAGGGGAGTCTAGTCCCACTTCTATGTCCATGGGAGAGATTGGTCCCACACACAAGTCTCGACGGCATAGAGACTTGACATGTTGGCATTGTGGACATAGAGGGCACATTAGGCGTCGATGTTTCAGGCGTTTAAGACAACGGAGGCGACAGATGCGTGATGCATATTTGGGCATGACAGATGCTAGTGAGATCCGTACGGTGGTTACTTAGTATGATTGTGACGGCGATATCACATTTACATCTAGCTTGTCTTCAGACGATCTTATGTCTATGGATTGCATATCGGATTGCACATTGTCTTCACATTGGTTACTAGATTGAGATGCTACTTTCCATGTCACGTCGCATCGTGAGTGCTTTAGCACGTTTTCTAGTGGAAGACTTGGTTGTGTGCACATGGCTGATGGTGTTGTGTATGACATTGAGGGTGCAGGAGACGTATGTTTGTCCTTGCCCATTGGTATGAGATTTACCCTGCGTCATGTTCGTTATGTGCCAGATCTGAGACGGGATTTGATCTCAGTCAGACAGTTACGGGATAGTGGATGTCGGGTATCGCTGCTTGAGCGATCTTTTGCATTGCATTTGGGTTCGCTGGTGATTGCGATAGGTGCTAGAGTTGGCACATGGTACCCATTGCACGTAGTACTGGTGCGAGATGGTCGAGTCTCAATATTGTTACAGCCATGCAGAGAGCGAGAGACCCGGACAGTCTCTTTTGCTCATGAGTTGCAGGGTGCTTTGCATGGAGTGCAGGGTAGTGAGCTCGTTGTGCACACAATTGGGGCACGACTTGAGCAGTCACACAGAGTGGTGACAGAGTCAGACATGCATGCTTTGCTAGTGACTGAGCAAAGCAGAGAGTCAGTTGTGCGAGATACTTCTATGTAGGATAGACAGGTAGAGCGGTCTCGCTCTAGTGAGTCACGACAAGAGGACGTTGTACAAGAGTCTATGCATTCGGAGTTAGAGCATGAGAGCTCTAGTGAGTCACAACAGATTGAGTGGTCATGTTTACAGTGGATGATTGCAAAGGAGGCTGAGACATGAGCGATTATGCAATCATTCCTTTCTATGCTCGATAGTGAGCATGGGGATATAGTTGTGCAGGATATGTCTTCCAGCAGACACCTAGAGCAACTAGTTTGCTCTGAGGTTGCACGACAGGTTGATGCGTCTTTTGCGGACAGTCAGGAGATGCATGTGGCTGACACGCCTTGTCAGTCAGAGATGCCTATTTCCAGGGATATATATGTTGATGCATGCTCCGTAGAGCTAGCAGGGCCCGCTAGCATTGAATCGGCCCTCGGTGGTCTCATGTATGAGATGTTGATCTTGAGACCGGATATCGCAGCTGCAGTGGGAGCATTTGCAGTTGGGGTTGTTAGTCGTTTGTTGACTGATGATGGCATAGTGCACGAGGGAGATATGCAGGTATTGCGTACATACTTGCAGTATGTGTGCGGTACGTCTGGTGGTGTATGGACTTACACCGAAGCAGGACAGCCAGATGCACACGATCACAGCCAGCCAGTGGACATCGGTTGAGAGCGGTTTTCTCTCGCCTTTTGTAGTATTTAGACTAGGTTCTCTTGCTTAAAGTCACAGTCGCCTTTAAGTGGGAGGTTGTTGGGGTATAGGCGTCTGTGCCTTGCCCGGCCGCCCAGAGTCTGGGCACCCACTGACTTGTATACCTTATACATAGCATAAGTGTATAGGGGGCTGCTCACTCTTTGAGTCTCCCCACCCATATCTGTGTCGTGTGTCTCCTTCTCTCTCTCACTCTCCGTCTGTGGTGCTCCCCGATCCCCTTCAGTTGATGTTGATGGTATCTTACAGAAAGAGGAAGTTAGGAGATTTTAAATTAGTACCTGGACAGACAATTCAGGGATCTGAGTTGGTGCAATTGGTGGATCGGACTTTAGTTCCTACTTCTAGGGAGGTGCTGCAGGCAGGAGGAAAAGGAAGCAAGGGATTTAGTTGAGAAGATCTATAATGAAAGATTTGGAGCATCAGCTAGAGTTAAGCAAGATGAATTGAAGGACCTTAATTTGGGTACTGAAGAGGATCCTAAGATTGTCAAGGTCAGTATTCATGTGGATGGACAGTTTTTCATGAGTTGTTCCAGCTATTAAAGGAGTATAAAGATGTTTTTTCCTGGGATTATTCCGAAGTGAAAGGTATAGATCCTGGTTTGCATCAACATCATATTAATCTGAAGGAGGATGCAATTCCGATTTTGCAACAGAGGTACAGAATGAACCCAAATTTTGCAGCACAAGTTAAACAGGAGATTGATAAGTTGTTAGATGTTGGCTTCATTCAACCCATTCATGAGGTTACATGGTTGTCGCCAATCATTGTGGTTCCCAAGAAGAATGGAAAAATCCAAGTTTGTGTTGATTACAAAAAGTTGAATGCAGCCACTATTATTCATCCTTTCCCAATGCCATTTTGTGATGCTATATTGGATGTTGTAGTAGGGAAAGAAATGTATAGTTTTTTGGATGGATTCTCAGGTTATAATCAGATTAAGGTGGCTAAAGAGGATCGGCACAAAACAGCCTTTATAACCGAGTGGGTGCTTTTGCATCTACAGTGATGAAATTTGGCCTCAAAAATGGACCACCATCATTCAACTTTAGAGCATATAAAACATTTGAACCATATTTGCAGGATTTCATGAGAGTCTTTGTGGATGACTTTTCTGTTTTTGGAAAGAAAGACCTTCATTTGCAACATCTGAAGTTGTGTTTTGAAAGGTGCCGACAATTCAAAATGTGTCTTAACCCTTTTAAGAGTGTTATTGCTGTTCGGAGTGGAGTACTTTTAGGTCATGTGGTTTCTTATGAAGGGATGTCTATTGATGAGAAGAAGTTGAAGTGATCAAAGCAGCAAAAGCTCTAGTGAATGTTAAGGAAGTTAGCAGGTTTGTTGGTCAGGTGAAATGGCATGCTAGATATGTTAGATATTTAGCCAATGTTTGTATGCCTCTTACTCATTTGGACAAAGAAGAATGTACCTTTTGTGTGGGTTGAACCTCAAGAGAATTCATTCCAGATGTTAAAGAAGATGCTTTCTGTAGCACCAATATTACAACCTCCAGATTGGTCATTACCTTTTCATGTTTTTGTTGATGCATCGGATATGTCCATTGTTGTTGTCCTTATGCAAGAAAAAGTTAGGGGATGGTTCCAACGTATTTATTATGCTAGTAGGGTGTTAACATCAGCCAAGAGAAATTATGCTATAACAGAAAGGGAAGCTCTTGGTATGGTCTATGCTTTTAAATAAATTCAGGCATTACTTGTTGAGCAATAGAGTTATTTTTCATGTGGACCATCAGGCATTGCTTTACTTGATTAAGAAGCCATTGCTAATAGGCAGATTAGCAAGATGGATGTTGTTGTAGCAGGAGATTGATTTTGTCATTGTGCACACTTCTGGCAAGATCATGCCATAGGTGATTATTTAAGTAGAGTTGATACAGGAGAGGAACCAACAGGGTTTTCTGATGATGTACCAGATGCTGATCTATTTGATGTTCAGAATCCAGTTTTTGAATCATGGTATGATCAACTGCTCATATTTTTTACAGAAGGTACAATGCCAATTGGATTTTCAGGAGATCAGAGAAGAAAGTTCGCTTTAAAGAGTCAACCATTTTTGGTAATATCATGAGCATTATATAGAAAAGGGATTGATCAGGTAATCCGAAGGTGCATTCCAGACTTTGAAAAAAGAGCTGTTTTATAGGAGGCTCTTTCAGGAACATCTGGAGGACATTTTTCTGGGGATATTACAGGCAAAAAAGTTTTGCAAGCTGGATTATGGTGTCCCACTATGTTAAAAGATACTCATGAGTATGCTAAAAGCTGTGTGATTTGTCAGAAGTTAGGTCGATCAGATGCCAGAGATAGAATGACAGATCGTCCTATTTTACCTCTGGAACCTTTTCAAAAGTGGGGTATGGACTTTGTGGGACCTGTAAAGCCTACCACCGGCAGGGGATGTAGGTACATTTTGGTAGCTACTACTGATTATTGCACCAAGTGGGTTGAAGCAGTGGCTCTGAAAGACAATAAAGCTGATAGAGTTGCTAGGTTTCTCTATCACAACATTATGACTTGATTTGGATGTCTTGTAGAGTTGGTCACTGATAGAGGTAGTCATTTTCTAAATGAGGTGATTGCTGAGTTAACCAAAACTCACATGATAATGCACAAGAAGTCCACAGCTTATCATCCTCAAGCTAATGGACAGGCTGAAAGTACAAACAAGACCTTGGTGAGGATATTGAAGAAAATTGTTCAAGACAATAAGAAGGATTGGGACTAGAAGCTTGATTCAGCATTATGGTCTTTTAGGACAGCTTTCAAGGTCACAACAAGAATGACTCCTTTTAAATTGTTTTATGGGTTGGAAACTGTAGTTCCTATGGAATTTGTAGTTCCAAGTCTTCGAATCAGTGCTGAGAAAATGAGTCCTAAGTTGTCAGTGAAGTATAGGAGCAAGTATTTGATGCAGCTGGAAGAAGACAGATTGATTAGTTCATATAACTCTGAGGTGATTCAAAGAAGGAGAAAGGCTTGGGTAAGCATGAATGTTAAGTTTAAAGCTTTTCAGGTGGGAGATTGGGTTATGTTGTATAACTCCAGATTGGGACCACATCCAGGCAAGCTCATTATAAGATATATTGGTCCTTATAAAATTGTTCAGGATATGGGCCAGGGAACATTTATAGTTGCTGATGTTTTTGGCACAAGAGTTGAAGACCCTGTTAATGGGTTCAAACTGAAAAAATTTCAAGGAAAACCACCTCATTTGGATTGGCCTTTAGCAGGATTGATTCTCCCTGAACAGTTTTCAAACTACAGTGTAGATAAATGGTATGAGACTTCTCCAATTTTTCCAAAAATTGTGCTTCTGAAGAATGTTGATTCTCACTATGTCAAACACAGAGGTGCACCAACAACAGGTTACCAAAGTCAAACTGTAAGGTTCCACAGTTGGTTGAGTGCAACATCTATAGTAGGACTTTCTCAAATCGGATGTGCCTGCCAGATCGGACTTTTTTGGATCGGATTTTTTTATGTCGGAATTTTCCAAATCGGATGTTCTTGGATCGGAATTTTTAAGGAGGTTAATTTGAAAAAGGATTTTGAATTGAGGGATGATTTCACCTTAAGCGAATCCCTTGTGCAGCGGGTATTCTTATTGGAGGGTGCATAATCGAAGGCACCATCTATCACTTATGTCGCTCTCATACTTGCCGCATGTGGACGCCTGATTTTTTCAAGTACACACCACCTCTGCGTTCACCTGCAACGATGGTACGCGGGAAGCAAAGTAGCGCCATGCAACGTGAGTTGGAGCAAGATGAGCCACCAAGGCGTTTGCAACGCAAGGGGCAACCTATGACTGTGGATGTAAGGAGCCCGGAGGAAGAAGAAGTGTTTGGAGATGAGGATACACCCATGGGTACTCCTCGTAGTGCGGCCAAGCTCCAACAATATTTTATGGAGCCTTTCACGTATTTTAAGGTGCAGTTGGATTTGACAGTTGAAGCAAATCTTGCATGGTTGCAGACCATCGGATTGCAGGATTTTTCTATGCTACCATGGGATGACTGGAGGAATAACTACTACGCCACGGCTCAGCTTGATATAATCAGGAAAACAAAGGGTATGATTTTCAATATTGTCTCTCTTACCCCTGATTTGGTAGCTCAGGTGTTTAAGCTACCATCAAAAGGGAGTACCACCATCCCTAAGTGTTTTGAAATTTTTTTGAAAAAAGAGTTTGGTCCCACTGAAGGTAACATAAAATACTACATGCTTAGGAATGTTTATTATATCAGAAGGGAGCAGTTAAAGTGGTACCTTGAAAAGTTGTGCTTTTTGATTAAGTTTGATTACATGTCAAAAGAGAATTATGGACCACTGTGCTTTGCAGAACAGGGGGGCAAAGTTAATTGGGCTAATTGGCTGTTTGATAAGATTTCTGATGAGGTGTATATGTGAGACAAAAGGAGAGCTCAGAATTGTATTGACCTTTCTGCATTTTTGGCATCAATGTTTAGTTTTCCTTACAAGGTCCCTAGTGCAATCAGGGATGCAGGTGATGAGCATTTTACGAGTGACTTGGGTAGAATTTCGGATATGCAGGAAAATCAGACTGCAGGGTTTGAAGTTGGATTTGCCAACAGATATGTTGGAGAACAAGCAGCAGATGGATTCTTTTAAGTTTTTAGTTAAAGCAAGATATTCAGAGGAGGAGGCTCTAAAGGCTATGCAAAATTGAGATATGGTTACTTCTATCCCAGATTTGGATAGGCCTATCACAAGTAATAAGGATAAATAGACAACCACTAAGTTGGGAAAGTTGTTCACTTTCTCAAAGAAAAGGAAAGTGGACAATGACATGCTCAAGGCAGTTAGGCAGTTAGATTTTGACACTGGCTATGATGTTAAGGCTAAGGAAGTGGGGGACATTGATGATGTTGACATGGCTGTGTAGATGTTGGCACAGGTTAAGAAGTTTGTTCAAAAACAGTAATTACAGGTGGATAATCAAGTACATGCAATGACCAAGACAGGGCAGCTCGGGTGTTATTGCAAGAACAAGTTGATATGGTCAAGAATTTGACTATACAGATGGAAAATTTGAAGAGTCACCATAAAGAGGAAATGCAGACTGTTGTGAGGAGACATCAAGATGAATTGGCCAAGGTCAAACTGTCCTTGGGACTGTTCAAAGAGTGGACCATGACTTTGGAAGGTAAAGTCAGCAATGAATTAGAGAAATTGGCTAATACAAATGTGGAATTGCAGGTTCAAAATTTAGTGCTTGACAAATACTTCAGCCTTTGTTGGCCTTAGAGAAACAGGTGTTGTCTCATGAGGATTTAGATGTTACTGGAGTGTTGATGTCAGAGGGAGATGTGCAGGTTCTTAGGCAACAGCTCAAGCACACAATGGAGGAAGTCTGGCAATCCATGAGAGCTAGATTGAATAATGTTGTGAAGCATCCATATGAAGTGGTGAAGACAGGCTTTGTTAGTGCACATGAAGCAAATTTTCTAGTGGAGGTAGCTCAACTGAAAAAGGAGAGAGAGTTTTGGATTAAGCAAGTGCAAGAGCTTAAAGTAAAGCAAAAGGAGAAGCTAGTCATTGAAAAGCAGTTACACGGTGCACAGCAGGCTGAATGTTCAGAGAGACCAGGTCATAACATGGAATCAGAATTGGAACAGAAGTCACATACTGAGCCAGAATTGCAGGTTGATGAAGATATTTTAGCAAAATTTACAGTTCTAGCTGGGGAGACTTTTGACCCAGTAGAAGCTCCAATTTCTGAAGCTGAAGCTGTTAATGTTTCTGAGATTATGGAGAAATGATGTAGCATTAGTCTTTTTAGACTGAACAGTAATTGTAGTTATTGATTATCATAATGTTTTGATCAAGGGATGTGTGAATCCGAGTCGGATTTCTACAAAATTCACCACCGGGGTGTGCCATGTGTTTACATGGTACTTATTTAGCTGAAGTAATGATCAGTCCAAATTTCGGATGTTGAATGAAAATCGGATCTGAATCGGATTTTGCTTTGATCGGATATTCGGACTTGCTAAGTCGGATGTTCATGTTAGTTAGAGCAGTTATAACTGGTTGGGGATATAGAAGCAGTCGCGGGTAGAAAGGAAAGCAGATGTATGAAGATGTATAAAGTTTGAGAAGGGAAAGATTTTTGATGTCTGAATCTTGTTTGATTTCCTGTTATTGTTTGAGTCTGAAATGTTTGCTCAACTTCTACAGTGTCTCTGATTCTGAATTTGGTGTTATTCTATCTGTGTGTTAGTGTGTGGGAGAAGGGAAATCTTTGTGTTGATGAACCTTACCAATGGCAAGCGAGGTTGTCTCTCCTGATATTCGTGACAGTGGGTTTCTTGAAAATAGCACATGCTCAGGCAACACGTTAGTCAATATGTATGTCAAGTGCAGTGAACATGACAAAACACAACAGGTCCTCCACGAGATTTCTTTCTGCATGGCGTGTATTGATTGCAGGATATGTCTGGTAAGGTCAAGGTTTGGAAGCTATGGGCTATTCAGCAGATGCAGAGAGAGGGCATCTCTCCAAATGCAATCACGTACATGCTGATATGGGTGAAAGAATTCACGATGATATTGTTTGTCAGGGGTTGTTGAAAGAAAACGTGATGCTTGGCATTGCATAGGTTGACAATGGTGCACTTCATCTCTTGGAATGCACTGATTGTGGGATATGCCCAACTTGGGTAGGGCCAAGAAGCTCGGGGCTGTTTTTGGCGGATGCGAAGCAAGGGTGACTCTTCAGATGCAATCATATACACTTGCATCTTGAAGGCAAGGGTCAGGGTCAGGAAGCTCTGGGTTGTTTTTAGCGGATGCAAAGAGAGGGCATCTCTCCGAACGCAATCATGTACACTTCCGGGATATGCCCAGCTTGGGCAGCTCTGGGCTGTTTTTGGCGGATGCAAAGTGAGGGTGTCTCTCTTGATATTCATGATAGGGGGATGCTTGAAAAGAACACATGCTCAGGCAGCATGTTAGTGAGTATGTATGTCAAGTGTGGTGGATTTGAGAGAGCGCAACATGTCCTCATGGCTGTTTTCAATGGATGCGAAGCGAGGGTGCCTCTCCAGATGCAATCACCTACGCTTGCATCTTGAAGGCAAGGAATAGCATCAGGAAGCTCTGGGCTACTTTTAGCAGATGCAGCGAGAGGGCAGCTCTCCAAATGCAATCATGTACACTCGCTGGATATGCCCAACTTAGGTAGGTCCAAGAAGCTTTGGGTTGTTTTTGGCAGAAGGGAAGCTAGGGTATCTCTCTTGATATTCATGATAATGGGTTGCTTGAAAAGAACACATGCTTAGGCAACACCTTAGTCAGTATAGAGCGCAACAGGTACTCGACAAGATTCATGTCCGCATAGAGGATATGTCTAGCAGAGTCAGGGTTTGGAGGCTCTTTTCAGCAGATGTAGCAAGAGGGCATCTCTCCAAATTCAATCGCATAGACTTGCAGGATATGCCCAACTTTGGTAGGGCCAAGAAGCTCTGGGCTATTTTTGGTGGATGTGAAACGAGAGTATCTCTCTTGATATTCATGATGGTGGGTTGCTTGAAAAGAACACACGCGTAGGCAACATGTTAGTCAGTATGTATGTCAAGTGCGATGCACTTGACATAGCACAAGATATCCTTGACGGGATTCCTTTCGGCATGGAGTGCATTGATTGTAGGATATGTCCAACAAGGTCAGGGTCTGGAAGCTCTTGGAATGCAGTGATTGTGGGATATGCCCAACCTAGAAGGGGCCAAGAACTTCAAAGAAGCTCTGGGCTGTTGTTGCCGGATGCGAAGCGAGGGTGCCTCTCCGGATGCAATCACCTACGCTTGCATCTTGAAGGCAAGGGACAATGTTAGGAAGCTCTAGGTTGTTTTTAGCAGATGCAGAGAGAGAGGGCATCTCTCCAAATGCAATCATGTACACTTGCGATATATGTGAAATAGAGAGAGGGCATCTCTCCAAATGCAATCATGTACACTTGCGGGATATGTGAAACTTAGGTAGGTCCAAGAAGCTTTGGGCTGTTTTGGCAGATGCAAAGCGAGGGTATATCTCTTTTATCTATACTATTATAAAATGGGGAGGGATTCTGGCCCCCTCCCTCGAGCACGTGTTGACCCCTCTTCACTCCGGCCAGCCTCAGGTTGTCAGCCTCCGGTTGTGTGGCCTACAACCCAGGGCACTCAGCATGCTGAGAGAGAGAGAGAGAGAGAGAGAGAGAGAGAGAGAGAGAGAGAGAGAGAGAGAGAGAGAGAGAGAGAGAGAGAGAGAGAGAGAGAGAGAGAGAAATAGAGAGAGAGAGAGAGGCGACCGAAGACACACAAACTTTTTGTATTCAATAAAGCAGAGGATAGAGAAAGGAACAAGGATGGGGTTAGCGAGCAAGATGAAGTGTAGTAGTAACGGTAGCAAAGCCTTTGATGGCGTAGGGAATGCATTGATTGTGGCATTTGCCCAACTGAGGTAGATGCAATCACATATGGTTGAGGAGCTCAGTGTCTAGAACGCCATCCCTTTGAACACATTGATTGTGGCATATGCATAGAAGGGGTAGGGTCAGGAAGCTAGGGTTTCTTTTTCAGCAGCAGATGCAAAGCAAGGTTGTTTCTCCAGATGCAAACATCTATGCTTGCAGCTTCAAAGCATGGGGACTATGGAAGATGCTGACATGGGGAAAATAATTCACGATGATATTGTTAGTCAGGGCCAGAAAGCTAGGGGGGTTTTCAACGGATGCAAAGTGAGGTTGTTTCTCCAGATGCAACCATCTATGCGTGCAGTTTCACGGCATGGGGGACTATGCAAGATGTTGACAAGGGGAAAAATAATTCATTATGATATTGTTAGTCAAGGGCTATTGAAAAAGGACGTCGTGCTTGGGAACACCTTGGTCGACATGTACACAAAATGTGGTGCTTAAAGGAGCTTTTTGTCTGGAATGTCTTCTCTTGGAGTGCATTCATTGTTGCATGTGCCTAGGAGGGGTAGGGTGAGGAAGCTGCGGCTAATTTCAGCAAATGTGAAGCGAGGACATCCCTACATATGCAATTACCGGATCTCCATGCATTGATTGCCAAGATATGCCCAAGACCCGTAGCGTGAGGAAGTTGTGAGTTCATGAAAGTAGGTCTTGGAGGTTTCTTTGTCATCGAGAGCATTGTATTTATTCTATCAGTGCTTAGAGAGCTTCCTATCTGGGAGGTTATCTACTGGAATGCATTTATTGTAGGATATGTCAACAAGGCACGGCCAGGATGATTTGGGTTCTTTGTAGTAGATGCAAAACAAGGGCATCTCTCCATATGCAATCACCTAAGCTTGGATCTTGAAGGCATGTGGCACTGATCTAGGCAAAAGAATTCACAATGAGATTGTTAGTCAGGGGATGTTGAAAAAAGAGACGGGGCTTGCGAGTGCCTTGGTTGACATGTATGTCAAGTTTGGTGTGCTTAGAAATCAAAGAAAGTGCTTGAGGATCTTTCTATCTGGTAGGTCACCTCTTGGGAATGCACTGATTGTGGCATTTGCCCAACTAAGGCAAATGCAATAACATATGGTTAAGGAGCTTCATGTCCGGAACGCCATCCCTTCGAACACATTGATTGTGGCATATGCACAAAAGGGCCAAAGCCAACAGGAAGTTAGGGGTTGTTTTTAGCGGATGCAAAGCAAGGTCTTTTCTCCAAATGCACAAATCATGCAATTTCCATACAGCATGCTACGTCATCCTATCAATGGGAATTGCGTCGGAATTCATGAAGGTCTGTACTGAGGCCATGTGTGCCTGCACGACAGCACAGCGAGAACTCACCTAACATATAATGTCAGCTAAGGACGAAGCTCGGCCCACAGGCGCGTGGAAGCAAGCATAAGGTGTCAACCTACACTCGACCGACTCACTAATTCCTACAGAGGTCTCTACCAATTGTCTAAGTCACAGCCTTCTAGAGTACATAAGAGGAAACTTCCTACAACGCTTTCTAGAGCCGAACAGCCATCAAACAATCTCGAAACACCATAGAACTTGAAAGAGGCCCTACTAATACCAATAGGTCGCTCTCCCTAAGGTCTATGAACCAAAACCCCAACCCAAAACACCTGGTGCAAAATCACGCAGGATGTCTGGCCGAAATTTGCAGGTCTTTGTTTCCAAAATCTAAAGTGCCTAATGTGTAGCTCTACTCAATGTGAACGCGTGGATATGCTGCAATGCAAAATCGGATAACGTATGCTCACCCAAACACCAGATGAAGCTCGTAGAAGAAGCTCGCAAAAACGGATCGTACGCGCGCAATGTAGGTATCGGCGCGTAGCTCTCGTCGAGGGCTACACGTTGCACTTCTCCGGACTCGATTCTGACCACCGATGCACACGTAGCGTCAAGATGAAGCTCACACTCTCTCTCGTACACAGTACGCTCACTCACAGACTTCAAAACTTCTTTTTAAAAATGACGAAAGGTCTTTCATTAAGGTCAAAAAGTGGTATATATACCTTACAATTCTCAAACCCTAAAGTTTCAAAATCAACCACTACTCAATCTAACTATCAAAACTGGGATACAATCTGGAAACTTCTGTAACTCCCAATATTTACAAGGTGAAAAATCAGGTTTTCCTCAATGAATGAATAATTACAAAAATAATAATCTTCCGAGTAGTTAGTTTCCGTGGGGTGTGTCCAGCTTCTAACACTCCCCCCCTCCTTGCTCATGTCGTCCCCGACATGGCCGCTGATCCGCTTCTTCATCGTATGGCCTCGCGCATCTTGATTAGTTATTCGTATCTTGCATGCACGTTCATCATTGTTGGGCCGAAAATATATGTGTTTATTGTGAAGAAGCCAGTGTAGAACACTTCTTCAAAGGCATGGAGGTGATAGGATGGTAGAAACATTATCCTCTTATACATTGCATGTATCACCTCCTTGGAGGCTGACCAGACAAATCATAAGCGCATCTGTAAGTATCTTGGAAGAAAAAGATATTGTTCGTCACCTGGCCTGGCTTGAAAGTCTCAAATACTGCTAAGAGGGTTTTGCAGATTTTCTTCATCATGATGCAAGTAAGGTCAGGTGAGCCAGTGAACAATTTGATGGCGCCCGTTAGGGTTTTCACCATGTATTGGACACTTATTCTCTCACCTGCCTTCAAGCCCTGCAGCTTAGGGTAATTCAGCCAAGTGGGTTGGCTCCTTTGCAAGATCTCCTGGGCTTTCCACGTCCTGATCCTTGGTAGAGGACAAAAGCTGAGGTTGTCTCTGATATTTTTCGGTGCCTCTACCAAGTGGATTAGGTATTGTGGGTACTTTGTGAGCCAGGCCTTCCTCCATTTTGGCTGAGAATCAAAAATTAGCCTGACCCCTTCTAGTTGTGAGGTATCTGCGTTGTAAAGTGGTACGGTCGGCTCTTCTCTTATCCGCTTGTTGATGGTGGCTGCTTCATATTTCAGCAATGGATATGGGAGAGAGGGTTGAAGCCATTCGCGCCTGAGGTTGCTGGCGTCGATCTTCTGAATGGTCATGGACTTTGAAAACCCTCTGCTCCCACTCCAAGGCTTCCTTTGTTGTCTCTCTGATCTCCACCTCTATTGCTTTACACAACTTTTCTTCCTCTTCTTGTGTTAGATCCTGTGGCTCTTGAGAGGATCCTTCTAGGATTTCCTCGTGCATAGGCGTGTCCACCGGATCTGCCACATTCTCTAAATCGATGCTCTCATTGGTTGCTGGCCCTGTGCCCTCTTGCTCTCCTGCTTGCTGTCCTCCCAGCTCCTCAATCTACTTTAGGAGTTTTTTCTTTTCTGATTCAGCCACTTCTCCCATATTCACGAGGAGGTCGTTTAATTCGGCGTTTAATCTCTCCGCCTCCTCGAGATTTCTTTTCATACTTTCTACTTCCTCTTGCAGGGCTTTTTGGCCTTCTTCCATTCTTGTTTGCATGACGATAGACCCTTCTGCCATCATCAATCTTTGCTTTTTCTCTAGAGTCAGCTCCTTCTGAAGTTCTTGCATCTGTTCTTCATAGAGTTGACTCTCCGTAGTGATGTGAGTCGAGCTAGTAGCTCTGACTCTGGCAGGGGATGCTCGCAGCCTCTGGATGGTCTGATCTTTCACTTTGAGTTGGTCCTTGAGCTCAAGGAGCTCATCCTGGCTGGCTTCTTGATCTATCTCCGCCTTTTCTTTGGCGTTTCTCATGGCTTCAACTTCTTTAGACTCTTCCACCAGCTGTAGGGTCAGGTTATCTCTTTCCCTCTCGGCATCTAGCAGGGATTTGCTAAGCTACTGACATTCTTCTTCAACTCCTTGCATTCTTTTTGCTGCTGCTTGATTTTCTTCCTCCATTGCCTGGCATCTTTGCAGTGCCCTTGCTAGGCTGGCTTGTAGCTCAGCTTCTCTTTCTTTCTGCCTTTGGCTTTGGCCTTGTAGAGAATCTACTTCCAGCTTTATCTTTATTTCTGTGGCCTTGAGAGCTGCCATCTCACTTTCTAAAGCTATGGACTGCGCTCTCAACCCGGTTAGCTTCGCCATCATCACATCCCAGTCATTGGAGGGTGGGTGCAAATCCACTGTATCTGTGGCAATTTCTTTTAGTTCCACTAGCCCGATGCCTTGCATTTGTTCTTTAGGCCCTGTGCTTGCCAAGTCGAATGCGATTGTGGCCGCTTCTTCCTTCGTGTATCTTGCAGCTAGCATGTCCAAAAATGTGTGATAAGAATCATCTGACTCTTGTTGCTCACTTCGAGGCTTAGCCTCTTCCTTTGGCTCCAGCTCCTGGCTCTGCTCTTGCTTGGCCTCTTCCCGTTCTTCTGGTTTGTCTTCAGCCTCTTTATCTTCTTGGGAAGGGCTGCTAGGAGGTGGTGAGGGTTGTGGGCTGGGTTTAGGGCTGGCCGGTAGAGATGTAGGCTTGCCCTTTAAATCTCTGTCTGCTTTAGTTTTTCTTTCCCTCTCTTGGCTCTCTTGTTCATCTAGCAGTTTCTGCCGTATTTGCTCCACTTCCTCCTCTGTGAAAGGGACATGTGGTATATTCTCTGATGCGGCATGAAGAATCTCAAAATTCTTGATATAATCCTCAAACATGTCCCTTTGCACTCTTCGGGATGATCCCGACATAGCTTCTATAGAAGGCTTCCAGAGTTCACTTAAGTCACCTTTAAGGGCTCTCTCTGCTCTGAAGCTCTCCATCAGCCTCTCTAATCTTGCTGCTTTTTGTCACTTTGTTTCTTTCACCGGCACTTGGACAAACTCTTTCTTCCCCTTCTTCTGCTCTGGCTGCTCTTCTAGGACCGGCTCTAGCCATCTTTTCAGTCTTGTGGCAACCCTTGGTGCTCTTTGGGGCTCGTCTTCTTTGTCTTCTTTTAGCCTCAGCCAGTCGTTCTGAGACGGGGGGTCAGGCCATCTTCCTTTTGCGTGCAGTGCCCCATAAATCACCTTTGTGATTAGTTCTCCTGGCACAATATATGTTGTCTTCTTGTTACCCATCTTTACTAGGTTGTCATGTATATACGCTGCATAATTGATTATCTTTGGGGTGCCTTTCGTCATTGCCCAAGTGAATGTCGTGGCAGTTGCACCTGGCGGCATTCTGTACTTTTGTGGCCTCTTAGTACACATGTGGAAGTATTGGTTGTACAATTGGCTCATGATTGCCACTCTTGGGTTGGAAATATCTTCAAAGGTGTAATTTCCCTTCTTCTCATTGTACACCTTAACCTCATCCCTTCTTTTCGTTACACTATCCCCCTTGTTGGAGAGGTCTAGTGCATCTGCTACAACCTGCTCAGTGATGATTATTTCTGTTTCTGGTCTGCCTTGTAGATCTGTTACTTTGGCCACTCCATCTTCTTTGATGGTTGTCACAAACTCCCAGACTCTCTTTATGTCCACCCCAGCCGACACTGCTTCAAAGTAGTTGTGGAGATCAATCTTCTCCAAGTACCCTGCCATCTTGCTTCTTATGAACTCATTGAGTTCTCGTGGCAGCATTGGTAGCTCGATCACATTGCCTTCAGTGTCTTTGAATACTCCTTGGTAGATCTTTAGGTCGTTGGACTCTAACAGATCTTCTTGGATCCACGTGCTTGTGGGCTTTAGTGTTCCTTCTGGTATGACGAAGGGCTCCACTTCTTCTAGGTAATCCTTGATGGTCATTCTTTTCTTCTTTGCCGGTGACTTCGCGGCTGCCATAGATCCTGTTGCACTCAGTAGTCCGAAGTTAGCGTTTTTTTTTATATTAGCTGAGAAACTGAGTTTTCACTATCCAAATGACTTGAAAATTGAAAATAAAGCTTAAAAGGAACTTGTGAAGCTGTGCATGTGCTCACAATGCAAATCTCGCCAAAATTTTCCATTTAGACATCCTACACGTAGGATGTCTTTTTTATCAGAATTAGTTGATACTTGACATGCTGGTAGTGCATGGCTCATGGAACATGGCCATGTGCTTGGATTTGGATTTGGATATCAAAAAGTGGCTTTTTGGGCTGATTCAGGCTTTAGGTCACAAATTGGGTAGAAAGTCCATCATAGGTAGCAATTGAGTCCAAATGGGTTGAAAATTGGTATATGGGCTCTTTGCACCATGGTATTGGCTCCCATGATGTCAGTCTTTGCACAGAAGGTCCAAATTAAGCTGAAGACATCCTACGCGTAGGATGTCTATTTCATCAAAATGACATGAGATTTGTTTTGTGGGTAGTCCTTGGCCTATGGAACATGGCTATACTCTTGGATTTGGATTTGGACAAGGATTGATGCTTGTAAGAGCATGTGTGGTGTTTTTGGGCTCCAAAAGTGTATCTTGAAGGTGTTGGGGGCAAAACTGATTAGAATGGCTTCAAAATTGATATATGAGCTCTTGATGATGAGGTGATTCGATCTGGAATGAACAAACATCCTCTGCAGACCAAAAAAGTCAAATAGACATCCTACGCATAGGATGTCTATTTCACCAATTTTTGCTTCTGACCACACAAATTGGTTGGTGATGTGTTGGTGAATGTTGTGCAAGTTTCATGTGATTTGGACAAGATTTGGTAGGTCTGTGGCCCATTATTGCCTCTTGTTAAGGGCTCGGTGTTCTCAGAATTTCATTCTAAGGTCATCTCGACCACCATTCGGCTTCGACAAAGTTGTGCGCAGGCCATTTTCGACTACGTGGTCTCGGTGGGTGCAAATCCGACTCTGCAAATTTGGGGTTTTGGCCTATGACTACAGGTGCTGAGGATATCGGCACTCCCGGAGTGCTGATTTGTGGCTATCTGCACATCGAAGGACGGCTCACAGTTCTTGGAGGCGTGTCACATACGACACGGGCGCATCTACACACAGACTGTAGGCGACATCCACTAGTTCATCAGGTAGCTTGTGTTTGCTGCTTGATATTCTAGATTTCATCCTGACATTGCAGGTACTTCCACATGGGATGTATTGTCAGAGATGATGTATGTCTGTTGAGGGTTTGCTGGCTGTGAGTCACGCAGCAAATAACCGCCGCAGCGGTTACAACATATAGTGGGAAATTTGTGGATGTATGATTTTGTGGGAAGTCTATGTATTGTCAGATTTACTGCAGCCTTTGTTGAGGGTCGAGTGAGGTTTTATTGAGCTGGGGGATTCTCGAATGTTGAGATCCTTTCGGTGATACAGGTCTTGGAGCGATCCCTCGAGCACCCTTAGATAGGCAGCTAGGATGTATTGATTGTGAGTTAGACAATTGGGATTGCATCTTTGATTTACTGCCATTGAGGCATTGTCGCAGTCTATGCTTACAGGACAGTGACAGGACAATGAGAGACAGTACAGGTGCAGGACAGGTTTACCCACAGCTTACAGTGTTAGAGAGACAATGGTTTTTTCTTTCTTGCTATGGTGGTTCTATCGTCTCATCTTCTCCTGGTATAATGCTTACCATGTAATAGGGTAGCACATCATAGCCATCCTTATCGCAAAATTTTGTTGTTGTAATATTTGTAATGGTACAGACATCCAATGTTGCTAGTATGTGTTCCCATTCTAGAGGTTCCAAGGCATCTTCAAGGAAAGGTTTCGGAATAGACTCCTTGTCTTCTATCGCTCTTTCTAAGACACATTCCTCTCTTCTTAAGCTTCCACAATGTGAAGCTCCACACATCCATAGCTCCTTTTGTTGCCCTATCCATGCTGGGAGTTCTGATCCTGCTACGGTAGCTGAATCAAACTCTTTCACAGGTGTTTGGTTCACATCTTTGTAACTATGGTCTTTCAAGTGTATTTTAGTTGTTCTCTCGCCATGTCTGAGGTATATGTGGTCGTAACCCCAATCTTGGACCATCTTCATTTGTCGCATGAATGGTCTTCGCAAGATGATCTCATAATTGTTCTTTTTGTCAAAATCGACTATTGCAAATGTATGCTCATACTCGATTCCGCACGAAGTGACAATCACTTTTTCTAAGAGTCCTAGAGGCTTCTCCATGAACCCATCTGCCAATTGCAATTTCATTGTGGTAGCTCTCAAAGCTGGTTTTTCCCATTTTTTCCAAATTTTCTTAGTGGCAATAGCAACTCCCGCTCCACTGTCAAGAATACCTTTGGAAACTACTCCTTGGAATTCTACTGGTAGCGTTGTGTTTCCATCTTCTCCCTCGCAATACTCTCCAACCTTGTTTAATGATATTGGCCTAGTGTTTAGTTGAGGCCTGTCCAACTCTCTGATCCCTTTCTGTAGCCTCAAGGTGGGGTCTTTCACTCCAAATTTTTCTAAGCATTTACCTACTGTGGTCCACATGTTTGGTCGTAACCTTAGGAGTTCTGCTAATGTGATTGTGCATGCCACCGGGGTGGACAATAACTCAATCAATCCTTGTGAATCCATCACTTTGTTAGAAGAAAGTCTTTGAGATGGGATTTCTCTCACTTCCGACTTGGCTTCATACTCTCCTAGGTAAGAGGGTAAAGTTCTCAGTGAGTCTGGTTGGTTGTGCCCCGAACTAATTGATCCTTGGTCTCCCCCTTGTGAATGTATCTAAAAGTTCATTTGTGACTTTGCCTCAAATTCTTCAATAGGAGGTAAGGTTACATTCTTTTCTTTTCTCGTGCTATTCATGTGGTTACTCATCCTATTAGCCTCGTTGGCCTCACGGATTTGCTTCCACAGATCGTCTAGACCGTTACAGTCCTTACCCATTTCTGCCAATGTTTTAGGCTGGAACCCGTCACTTGCTTCATCCGTGGTATTTGGCACTATGACAGGCTCTCCTCTGGACTCATAGGCATTAGTGAGTCTTTCCTTTGTTTCTACATGTTTCTGTAAAGTTGGTTGGATAGGGGTTGGAGCTGGTGCCTCATGCCAATTTGCAGGTTTACCCAGCGGGTCTTCCATCAATGATTGAGTTGTTTCAATCATCCTTTTTCACATTTCTAACCTTTGTTTTTCTATTTTCGCATATGGATAAGTCATCCACCTTTGCTCCTGGGTTTGTTTCTTTTTGAGTCTAGCTTCATAAGCTTTTAGAAGCGCATCCAACTGCTCATTTACCTTGTCTGCCAGTACAGATCCTCCTGATCCCGCACTTTTGGGCTTTGCTATTTCCTTGGGTGTTATGGTTGCCGTGGTGTGTGAGCTTAAGCTAGCTAGATCCTCTAACCGCTCTAATCTATCCTTTGTATGTTTCAACTCCTCAGATAGAGCTGTTTGCTCTCGTTCCTTCCTGGCTTTCATACGCGCCTTTCTAGCTTTCCAAGTGCTTCTCTGATCTTTCGTTTCTGAACTTTGGGCATCAGTTTTTGGCTCTTCAACTATGGGTTGGTTCGTCATTCTTTGAGCTTGGGCTCGTGTTACTGCCTGAATAGGTATGATTGTTTCATTTTCCGACCCTCCACTGGAAGGTACTATTTCTAGCATATTCAAGGTGGTTTTTGCTCCTTTGCTCAGGTTTTTAGGGCAATCTGGAATCAAATGAGTAACTCCACACTCAGTGCAGTATGCATTGACTCTAATGATTTCATCATGAGGACAGTCTCTTAGCCAATGGTCTCCACCACACTTGTAGCAGGGTCCCTTGGGTTGTTGAGGTGCTCCTTGAGCTCCTCTTTGTTGGTATGCATGTCTCTGTCTGCCCATGCCTCCATTGGCTATGAACAACAATGTTCGTTCATCTAAGCTATATCTTCCTTCTCCTGCTGCTTGTGCCGCAGTTGGTGGTCCTGTACTTCCTATCATGCTCCATGGTTCTGGTGTCGAGGGCTCTTCCGGTGGATAATAGACAGAGTTTGCCGCATATCCATTGGGATCTTCATAATATGCATGCATAGGCACCAAAGTCTTATCCTCTGATTCAGTTACGGTTGGTGTGTATCTTATACCAACTGTTCGTAATCCTCGTAGGGGTGGTTGTTGCCCCAACATCGGTTGTGGTCTTTCTACACCTATACGTCCTGGTAGGTTGCCTGCTTGATATCTATGCATCGATGGAACTTGAGGAGAAGCTACCGGAGCTTGGGGAGCGTAAGGTCTCTCTCTCACATATCCCTTGTTATAATAACATTCCTCGGTCCCATGGTTTGTCCATTTTTGTTCAATAGCACACCACTTGGGCTGTTTAGCCTGGGGTTGCCTGGGGTTTGGCGTACAAGTTAATCTTTTTTAGCACTTCATCTACAAGCAGCTCTTGGTTTACAGCTACTTCTCCTTTCGGTGTTGTCTTAGAAGACTTGCTTCCACTTTATTGTGAAGATGAATCGTCGTCAAGGTCCATGAACCCCCCCTCTTTGTAGACCGCACAATTGTCCACAAGGTAAAGAGCCTCCTTAGTTAACTCATTCAACGTCGTGCTCCTCTTCATATGTAAGTCCTTCTGGAGATCCACATTCCTTAGTCCTTGGATGAATATCAGCATAAGTTTGGACTGAGTTGGCAATTCTTCCACTGGACAAAACTTAACATATCTTTTTAGTCTTAGGGTTGCTTTTCGTACAGATTCTCCATCTTTCTATTTGAATTTATGGATTTGTGAGACGGTATTATGAGCTATCCCCCTCTGTGAGAATTCCTCCATAAATTCGTCAAACACTTCCTCCATAGACTCAAAGTCTCTACGCTCTACAGAGTCAAACCAAGTGGCAGCGTCATCCTGTAGGGTTAGTCCAAACCCTGCAAATTGGGTAGGAAAGTCTAACACCTCTTCGGCTCTAATTACACGCACAAAGGCTGCTACATGATCTCTTGGGTCTTTGCTTCCTGTGTATTTCTTGTTTACCCATTTTTGCACTTGAGAAGGTCTAATTCTCCGATGGTCTACAAACCTCATCATTGGATCTCCACGTCCTAATCGATATACCTCCTCAGGTCTTCTGTAATAGGCTGGTTCCTCTCCCAGTGGTGCTCCTAAGCCATAATTTCTAACAGTTCTCGCCAGAGATGGTTCATCTCTTCGAACTCGTTCTATTGGTGGCCCTCCAGGCTCTGATGACCCTTGAGTCTTTGGCTTACTCTCTCCTTGATACCTTGAATAGAGTGGTGGTTCTTGCAGATCCCTTAGCCCTCGTGTGGCCTGATGACCATCTCGGTTTCGGTCTTGTTCCAATGTTGCATTCTATCGAAGCCATGCCTGCAATGATGGCTGGTTTGCTGGTTGGTTTTGGTTGTCAAATGCTTGCGGTCGGGTGGAATGTGAGGTAGTGTCATACTCATCAGAAAAGGGATTTGTTGACTTACTTGGGGTGTAGGTGGCTCTTGGCACTTCTTCAGGGGCATGTGCTGATGCTCCTGGACCTGTTGCCCTTTCTACCTCCTCTGGGAGAATACGTTGGTATTCTCGCCCGTATCTATCAACAAAGACTATACCCTTCCCCATGGCAGTTTCATAAGAGAATAAGTAAAGAACCTTGTCTTTGCTTAATTCATTTAAGTATGGTTCTTTGCTGCGAAAGTAAGCGACTATACCCTCACTCTCATGCTCGTAGATTCCCATGTTCTCATTATAAGTTGGAACCCTGGTTGTTTTCTTATCATACATAAAAATAGCTCCGGGCCGATCAATGTTTGGTGGCCATTTTCCCTTTCGCCACGTTATCTCCATATCTGTTGTAATCTTCACGGTTACTAACTATTAGATAGTGGTTCCCCTTTTCATCTCAGAATCTATCTCCATCATCATAGACTCAGATTATCTCCAATCTCTGAGCTGGCCTCTCTTTGATGCAAATGCACTTGCGTCCTCCATAGTCAGAATAGACTAGGGCTCCCCTCGAGTTTGTTCCTTCTAAGAAGATCACAGTGAGTTTGGAATCATTCAAAGGATTCAGGGAGGTACTTCCTCCTGGCATTGGTCCGTCGTATGTGAAACCTCCTGGCTGTTGGCTACCCATCATGAAGAAAGATTTGTCTGACGAAGTGTCAGTATCACTACCTTCCTCAGTAATCGATGCTAGCGGATCTAACCTTGCCTGAGTTACACTCTCTTCGGTGGACACTAAGCTACCTTGGTCACCTGCCACCTTCTGGTCTCTAACAATGTATCTTCCTGATTTAAATTCATCAAACTTATCAATGCAATTTATCACAAATCCAACTACTCACCTGGCAAAGGATCAGTCTCCGCACAACTTCTTACTTCGTTGCTGAATATACATGTACATAAGCGTTTAATTTTGGCAACAATCGAATCAAAGCATTTATCTGTTGGAGGTTATCTTAGTAATGATTGGTATAGCTGGAGAGTTAATCTCAACCACTACTGTATTTTATAAACTGATGATGTTCTGGATTAGGTCTGCTAATCTGAAACTGTACTTCCCTCAGATGTTGGTCAATTTACGCAAAAAAAGTCTGAATTCAGTCTTTGCTCTGTCAAATGGACAAACAAGGTCCAAATTCACTTCTGAAAGAAGTTCTAGAACCCTTAAGCCAAATGGAATCTCACTGTCTAAGCCCAGTCAAATTTTCTCTTTAGTAAGCCCCAATAGACATCCTACGCGTAGGATGTCTCCTGCTTTGTTTTGCCTGGATTTTTGCACTATGGTTTCCCCTTGATGTGCTGAGCCCACAGCTGTTTTTACTTTTTGATTTGGACACCCCTATTAGCTAGTCAATGAGTCAGAAATCTGTTCCGACAGCCTGTTTGATCAACTCCAACTTGGACCAAAATTGACAGGAGGCTTGCCTTAGGCTATACAACACCTTGCTATGCCCACTGTCAATGTTTGGCTTCAATTTCTTGCTTTAGACATCCTACGCGTAGGATGTCTTTTTCATCAGAATGGCTTCAAACTCAAAGCACAGGCTCCCCTTGAGTTGCTGATCACTTTGGTATACTCAAAATTTGGTTTGGAGTCCAAAATCACACAGAAGACATCCTACGCGTAGGATGTCTTTTTGGCCTGTTTGACCCCAAATTTGACCCACAGCTTCCCCTTGATGTCAGTAACCCAGTGGTATGCTTAGATTTTGGTTTGGATTTCAAAAGTCCCCAATTTTAGTTGTTCTTGCCTTTTTCAGTCAAAAGTGTTAAAGTCTGCTTTGAACCCAATTTTCTCACCCAAATGAGGTGAAACCCCTCTCAGTCACTGAATATATCATGCAAGACATGCTCATGCTGCCATCTTATGGTTTTGGTCTCAAAATAATGTTTTGGCACAATTTGGGTAGGATGTCTGGCAATTTCAGTCTATCTGGCCTTATGTTGTCAAGATATGGTCAAATTTTCACTTTCCAGTTGAAATTAGGGTAAACCCCACCTTCTGAACACACTGGTCAACTCAAAATCCCAAAATTCCCACCAGATTAGCCTGTAGACAGAAATGCTTCTGATGCTCTGTAGCTCTATCAGAAACACTCACGGTAACTTTTGGATTTCTCTTAGGCTTTCAAACACACTTTTGCGTCTTTTTGCGTATTTTACAAACTTGTGATGACTTTACCAAGCAAGTATACATGCATGAAATGCTCTAGATCTTGAATCATGATGTTCTACTTACTCTACTCCTACTCATCATGTGAAATGGTGATAATGGTGTTTTGGTTGCTTTCTGGCCTCTCCGAACTCTCAAGCTCTCCTCTCACTACTTCTACCACTCCAATTCCTACTTAAGAACTCGACTACTACCTAAAACTATCTTGGTCTACTTAATCTACCTAACTCGAAGGATCTGGGCCAGACATACGCTTCCTAGACTCCCTCTAAGACCTAGAGAGTCCTCCACCCTCTAATCCTATCTAAATGTAAAACGAAACTCTTGGCAAGCCAAAAATCCCAATCTTCAAGGATTAGTCTCGGTCACCTACCTAAGGTTTTCGTCCCCGGCAACGGCGCCAATGTTGGACGGATACGCCGCGACAGACATCAGCACAGCGAGAACTCACCTAACATATAATGTCAGCTAAGGACGAAGCTCGACCCGCAGGCGCGTGGAAGCAAACATAAGGTGTCAACCTACACTCGACCGACTCCTAACTAATTCTTACAGAGGTCTCTACCAATTGTCTAAGTCACAGCCTTCAAGAGTGCATAAGAGGAAACTTCCTACAACGCTTTCTAGAGCCGAACACCCATCAAACAATCTCGAAACACCATAGAACTTGAAAGAGGCCCTACTAATACCAATAGGTCGCTCTCCCTAAGTTCTATGAACCAAAACCCCAACCCAAAACACCCGGTGCAAAATCACGTAGGATGTCTGGCCGAAATTTGCAGGTCTTCGTTTTCGAAATCTAAAGTGCCTAATGTGTAGCTCTACTCAATGTGAACGTGTGGATATGCTGCAATGCAAAATCGGATAACGTATGCTCACCCAAACACCAGATAAAGCTCGTAGAAGAAGTTCGCAAAACCGGATCGTACGCGCGCAATGTAGGTATCGACGCGTAGCTCTCGTCAAGGGCAACACGCTGCACTTCTCCGCACTTGATTCCAACCACCGGTGCACACGTAGCGTCAAGATGAAGCTCACACTCTCTCTCGTACACAGTACGCTCACTCACAGACTTCAAAACTTCTTTTTAAAAATGACAAAAGGTCTTTCATTAAGATCAAAAGTGGTATATATACCTTACAATTCTCAAACCCTAAAGTTCCAAAATCAACCACTACTCAATCTAACTATCAAAACTGGGATACAATCTGGAAACTTCTGTAAGTCCCAATATTTACAAGGTGAAAAATCAGGTTTTCCTCAATGAATGAATAATTACAAAAATAATAATCTTCCGAGTAGTTAGTTGCCGTGGGGTGTGTCCAGCTTCTAACACCACATGTCACACCGGGGGTCTGATGCCATGCCACGTCACCCATTTGTGACATACCCCCCTCTTGAAAGCATTGTAATCGCCCTCGATTACGCCTAAAAAACAGACATAGGCCATAAATTGTCTTAGTAAACATTGACTCTTAGTATCGACATGTCACAAACTGCTGACATGTCAAAGTCCCGAAGAATGGAGCCAACTTACAAATGCCGGCCGAGGAGCCTAAACCCTAAGAAGAACAAGTAATAGAAGAAGAAGTCCTACCAACTTATGGGGACCCCGTCCGATGGGGCCCCAAGTGACATAAAGAAAATCTCTCTCTCTCTCTCTCTCTCTCTCTCTCTCTCTCTCTCTCTCTCTCTCTCTCTCTCTCTCTCTCTCTCTCTCTCTCTCTCAGTTCAGTTGTTATTGAAGTGCTAAAAGTCTGTTCAATCTGTTCTTTTCTATTGGCACGTGGTGCCCGTCTTGTGACAGTGGTATCAGAGCATCAGGCGTGTGCTTTTTTGAAAGCATATGGGTCCCACAAAAGAGCAAATTGGGAAAACCAGAGACTTCTGGAATTTATTTGAGGTATCTTCGGCCTCCGATCCCGGACTTATTAGCCACTCTCACCCTTACCTTATCGTGCATCGGGCACTCTCCCGCCTTCATCGTTGTGTCTTACAGGGCATAAGCCATAAAGAACCCAAGACTTGGAACTCATGGATTCAGCAAAATATTTACAGTTTTTGCTCAACGAGCTTCAAGACATTCTTTCACGGCATCCTCGGCAGAATCTTCGGATACTGCAAAGTTTTCAACAATTTTTGAGCTACATATTACCCCCTCTGATGCTCCAGGTGATACCTCCTCCTCCGGTACCAGAAAGTACGAGCTTCCAACCGGCAACCTTCTCAGCCGTCTGTTCCGTTTGGGGGAGTCTTTAGGAATACGGTGCAGCCATCTAACCCTGATCCGGTGCAACGGCCTTTGCCACCGCCATTGTCCCCACCTCCACCACCACTACCGCCAGGCTACAATGGTTGGAGCCCATATGGATACCCTTATTATCCGTACCCGGGATATGCGCCCAACCAACCCAAAGATTTGAAAGATGGTGGCATGACAGTCAAATTTTTTACTTTTTTCGGGGTGAAAGATCGCAAGAAGCATTGCAGTTCCTACAGTAATTCAACAACATCTATGCTTTGGGGAACTATACACAAGAATCCAAGATTTCTCGAGCAGCGGGATTTCTTAAAGATAATGCTATGCAATGTTGGAGTTCAATCCCGACACAACCGCATGCTCCAAGGACCTGGCAAGCTTTCAAGACAATTTTTGCACATACTTACATGACTTCGATGTTTGAAGTCCAGATTTTGGCAGAGTGGGGCAGCTTGAAAATGCTTGCCACCGAAACCAGGGACGACTATAACCAAAGGTTTCTCGATGTGTACCTTCCGGTGTCCTTGTTTAAGTTCATTCCCTTAGAGGACCACTACGAGCGCTACACCATTGGACTACCATCACCATTGCAGGAATATATTCTCTTCAAGCAAGTCTCATGCAAGAGCTTGTGGACAATGCCACGATCGACTACAAGCTTATGAAAGGAAAGTTAGAGTTTACCACAAAAGAACCTACGGCCACTAACTAGAACTATCGACAACAACGAACAAATTCTCGAGAATCCCGTGAAAATCAACCTCAACGGCCTTGTCTGACACAACATCAACGAGACGCCTTGTTACAAGAAGGTCGATGCTTCGAATGTTTCCAAATAGGGCATACGTTCAATACATGTCTTGAGCTAGCCTCGACGTCCTCAGTGCAATCTTCTGCTCCCACGTCAGACAGATCCCTCAGGCCCCACCTCTGGCCAAGAACGCTAGACCTGCTATTGGACTAGTACCCGATATTTATGGTATACACCTCGAGAGTTTTAATGAACTATGCAGGGCTTATGGAAAAGTCAACAGCTTGAAAGCCCTTATTTTCTTTGACCCCGGAGCTATGGAGAACTTCATCCATCCAGAATTCTTGAAGCAAATGCACTTTGATTATGATGCAGATGGTGGAAAAATTGAAGCTGAGCTAGCCACAAGGGCAAACTGAGAAAGTGGTACCTCTCATTGGTGCACTTCTAGTAACTATACAGATTATCATGGAAAAGCTGAATATTTCCACATTATGAAGTTAGGCAATTGCGACGTTCTCTTGGGCATGCCCTGGCAAGACAAGAATGATGCAACTCTCCAGGTCCGGAACCAAACCATCACCGTGATGCAAAAGGGCAAGCCCGTTGTCCACAAAGTTTGGTTGTCCGAACAAAACCCTGAATGACCTCTCTAGTTGTTTTCTAGCTAGATACTTTTGAACATTGTTTGAGAAATTATTGTTTGAAATTTGTTTGAAATGGATGCTATCTATTTTAAACATGTCTTGGTGCTGATTTGAATTGTATGAATCTGGTTTTAATCTTGGTTTCAATAATTGGTGATTTTACTTGCGGGTGGAGAAGTGAGAAATAATGTTTTTGTATTGTTTGAACCTCGAAACGATGTAGGCTGATGCTTGGGGAGCGTTTTGTTGTATGCTAGAAAACCTCGGAATGACGCACGCTAATGCTTGTAGAGCGTTTGGTTGTATGCTTGAACCTCCAAGCGACGCAGACCGTGGTCTGGGGAGCGTTTGGTTGTACAGTCCTCTCAGCTCAAGGCCCGGACGAGGTAGTCATTGAGTAGCTTCATACCGCAGACCGTTTGTCTCTGGGGAGTGCTGAGCGGCGCTGTTTGTTGTCTCTTGTTACATGCATATGTAAGCATTTGTGTTGCATTGTAATGTGTCAACTATTGAATATTCCTAATTGGATAAGATTTCTGGGTTTGTAATTTTAGTGCATCAAACACACGTGGAAGATCAGTACGGTCTGGGTGTGATGGCTAATTTTACTACGCCGGAATATCAAGAGTTCCGATATGGATGAAAGGAGAAGCTAACTCCTTGATCAAAAGAGCCGAAAGGAGAAGCTAACTCCTTAACAAAAAGAGCAAACTGATTGTCCCTCGGAATGACACTCAGATATTTTTTTTGAGCTAACTTGAGTTGTTTTGCAGATATGATGTAATCATGGACAATTACTCTCTTTGAAGAAGGGGAGATGTCACAAATTGCTGACGTATCAAAGTCCCAAGAGTGGAGCCAACTTGCAGATGTCGATTGAGGGGCCTAAACCCTAAGAAGAACAAGTAACAAAAGAAGAAGTCCTACCAACTTATAAGGACCCCGCCTGATGGGGCCCCAAGTGACAAAGGAAATAAAGCAAGACCCACACAAATAATTCCTAGCCATGATGAATGAAGAAACATAAGACTAGGAGGCCCATAAAGGAATCCCCCCAAACAAAGTAAAAAGATTTGCACTAGGAAGTCTATATGCTTCATCATTAAAGAGGCTCGGATAAAAACAAGTTGTGCTACGGGGTAACATGCACTATAGGGCATGAATTTGAGAGATACAAGTGCTTCTTCATATGAGAAATTTTGTATTACTCTAAATTGATAATATGTTGCATTTTGGTAGCCGACACATATGCGTTCTTTCCTACAGCTCGCACCTTGACTTTCAATTTATTTCTGTTTTTCATGGCATATGATGCAATTCTTGTTGCAACGGTCTATCCTATTGATAGCAACCTTCACTAGGAACCACATCTTGGGTGAATCTTGAGAACACATACACGCCCATTCAAAAATGGGTTGAAAGCATCGCGTTCACCAAAGTGGAACAGATTGGTGAACAAAGGCAATCCACATTGTGTATGAGAATGAATATCCTCAAGCTGAAAAAAAACATGGTAATGAACATTAAACAAGAGAAGATAGACAAGCGGCAAGAATCTGGATCCTTCATCATCAACATACAATAGTCAATCATTTGAACAATTTCTGATATATAACATCGAAATGGTGCAACTACCTACTCATGATGTTCCACATCTGATAACCAACCATCATGCAGTAATTGATAAGATCTACACCCGCATACAATAATGATGCTCTATGAGATAGACCTCAAAAGGAGAGGAAAAGTAGCAAAATGCAAAATTTGTGTAAGAAATTTCTTGAAATACTTACATCACTGGCCACCATTAAGAGATAAAAAACATTTTCCAACAAAGCCAAATAGTGTGTTTTGGTTATGTGGCTTAAGGCTGTCTAAATACTTGAGCTCACAATTAATGTTATAGTTGACTATAGTGAGCTTAGACCATGAGGAAAGAAAGCATCTAGTAGGCAATGCCAATCTTTTCAAGGGTCTCTTTAAGTGGAATCCCCTTTGATGCTTGTATGATTTTGAGGTGAAAAGGAGGGACAGATGGCACATGGAAAGAGAGAGAGAGAGAGAGAGAGAGAGAGAGAGAGAGAGAGAGAGAGAGAGAGAGAGAGAGAGAGAATCAATCTTCAATGTTCTTATGAAAAGCAGCAAGTTTTCTTATTTTGGAAATATTTAATATCACTATCGCTATCAGGGGTGTTTTGGGAATTTTGGGAAATTTAAGGGGCATTTTGAGCTTGCACGACAGAGTCGGCCCGAACCTGGCGGAGGGTAGACACGGTTGCAAGGAACAGGCAAGTGCAGGGAAGCATGGAGCCGGGTGGAGGGCACACTCTGTGTGTGTGTGTGTGTGTGTGTGTGTGTGTGTGTGTGTGTGTGTGTGTGCTGATGGAGCTGATGGCGTGACGAGTGGGCCACGTCCTCTTTGTCTAGCTCTGAAGGCCTGCTGAGGAGAGGAGGACCACAGGGAGAAAGAGGAGTGGTGCGTACAAGCAACTACGCAATGTTTGTTTGCAGGGTAGGCTGCAATGTCCGTCTCTTGCTCTCGCTTGTGTGCAGGGGAGCCCGATGTTTGTCTCTCCCTCTCGTTTGTTTGTAAGGCAGCATCCATATGCAATGTTTGAAGTGTAGGACGGCAGCGATAACTAGTAGGTTGGAGCTTGCTTGTAGCTGTGCAAGCGAGGAGGATCCAGAGATAGGGAGCGGCCGAAGGAGACTGTGCATGGGAATAGGGTACCAAGGATAGCCTATACTTTTTGGGGCTAGCCAGAGGGCATCTGTATAGATTCACCTTAATAAGAGTGCATAGAGCGAGTAGGAAGCCATAAAGCAGCAAGTAGAGACATGCCCTTTTGATTCTGTCAAATGAAAACAAAACAAAAATGTGTTATTACTTTTGTAGTGCAAACAAGGCCAAAGGCTACAAGAAAAGCAAACCATTTAGGAGAGGCATACCCTTTTAATAGCCCAAATGAAGACAAAGAAAATACTTGTCTTACTCTTTCGGTGCAAAAAAAGGCCAATTGTTATGATTATGCATATTATTACTCACAACTGCTAAGTGGTGGTGTATATTTGCTTCTCTCTCCAATCTTGTTCAATCCTAATGAAGAACATGGATCTCAAGTTGGAATTATTCAAAAGAGGATAGTCCCGACTTCCAAATATTGCTTTACTTAATCAAGTATGTTGTAGGTCATCATCTTGTCATAGCTATTAGCATGGAAATTCACTTTTGAAGATATGAGGCCCCCACCATGCTCTACAAATCTTAAACATCTTTGCACACATTCTCTTCAATTGTGTAGAGCAGCTTAATCTCCTCAAAATTTGTCATTACATCAAATGGCTTGAAAGGACTCTCATCATTATAATTTGTTGTAAACGAGTCATTGAGGAACTTCTTGTCTGGGATGTCATGTGTGCTATAGTTGTTGTTGTTACTCTGTGTGTGTGTGTGTTTTTTATTTTTAAAGTTAAAATCAGTTGATTTGAAAAAACTACAAGTATTGCTTGATTACAAAGGACTTTCCTATCAAATGAAAACAAGACAAGTTGTTGGATGGGGATTTGACACCCCTTCCCCTTGTTATTGATGTTAGAAATTACAACAACACTACCAATTAGGTAGAGTCCGAGTATCAAAATAAAACTTGCTACTATAAGTGAGTTATAAAAATTGTCCCAGAAAATATTGCCATCATTGTGTTTTTATTTGTCTATATCTATAATACATAAGTTGTTTCCTTCTTAATTAATAAGAGAATTAAGGCACATTTATTAAACCAAAATTTGCTGACAGATATATTGAACACCAGTTTGAAGTCCAATGTAGCTTTGAAATTAGAAAAAAAAAACTATGAGCATAACTAGAAATATTGTGAACCACAAACTAAATACAAAATTTCCAATGGTTTTTCAAAAGCCCATGGTCCAAATAGTAAATTTTTCAAAAAACCATGAACTCAAAATTACTATTCAAAGAATAGATGTAGATTTTCCATTTAGATATACCTAAATCTTGCACAAACAAGATTTAGGTATATCTAAATTGCTATTTAAAGAACAGATGTAGATTTTTTATTTAAATATACCTAAATTTTGAGCAAACAAGAGGCAAACCATAAGGACTGAAAACCAAATGGAAAATACCCAAACTCTTTGCTAGCAAGTCCTTAAGGAATTGTAAACTTTCATCCAAGATTTTTTTTTTTGCCAAACTCACAATTGTGAGTGGATATGTGTATTAAAAGAAAGAAATTTACATCGTCACCTCAAGCTCGTGCCGAACCTTGATGTAACATTTAATGGCCTAGTAACTTGTGTGTAGCGGAAAATATCATGAACATAGTGAGCATTTCATTAGAATAGATTCCTAATGAGAATAACAAGAGTGCTTGGGTGGATAGAGAGCAACAAAAAGTATAACACCTAGTTAGATAGCATGAACAATACTTCAAAAGAGAGAGAAACTAAGCTATTGACAACAGTTGAGGACCACATTTACATGGAGCCGGACCCCCCTCCAAAAGGCTTTGTATTATGGTTTCTCCCATCAAGAGAGACATTTTACAATACAATTCTTTATGTTCCTTCAATACTAGCTAGTGCAATGAAGATGGGAACTTCATGCACTAAGCAAAACACTTATCAAACACAACATCAATTCCCTCACGGTCTCAGACCCCAGACCTCACACACCTTCGAAGATGGTGAGAGCTAGTGGGGTATGAGAGTAGATTGAGAGGAAGAAGGAGTATTCTTACGAGAAAGATGTACATCTCCTCACATAGTCACTCATATTAGCATAGCTTAGCTTAGTAATTAGCATGGTAGAGGAGATGAGCATGCATTGAAGCTTGGCTCTTGGTTGGATTTGCATCACAAAGCCAAGAGTTGTTGGTGTAGGCCTCCCTTCTCACAAGCTTGGAGTAGGTGGTAAGCTTTCCATTAAAGCTTGAGAAGAGAGAGAGAGAGTCTTCTTGCTTCACACATTGATTGTGTGAGTGTGTAAAATGAATAAAGCCTTGAGAAAATCAGCCCCCTCTCTCTCTTGGTCGACCCCTCTTGCTAAATGCTCATGCTATAGCCCTATTGGACCTCCCCAGGCCTAGCCGATGGAAATTAAGCAGTATAAGTGATAGCCTTCTGACATGTGTCCCCCTTTCCCCTTTTGTGAGAGCTTTAGGTAATTAATAAATGCAACTAAATTCTCATTGGACCCCTTTGCCTCTTGGCCAATAGGAATCAGGCAAGCCATTGGGCTGCTGAATGCTTATTGGACCCCTTGGGAGACTGTCCAATAGTCTTCTAGAGAGCTTAATTCTTATTGGTTCTTTTATTAAGTGTTTTTAAATTAATTAAACTAGAGTTACTCTAGCTTAATTCTCATTGGTCCGCCTCCAAGGTCATCCAATAGGATTTGAGTACACCTTGTGGGCATCTAGGCTAGGGAGTTGACATGTGTCCCTCTTTCCCCTTGTGTACAAAGGGAGCTTGTGTGTGTGTGTGTGTGTGTGTGTGTGTGTGTGTGTGTGTGTGTGTGTGTGTGTGTGTGTGTGTGTGTGTGAGAGAGAGAGAGAGAGAGAGAGAGAGAGAGTTTCTTTCTCATCCCCCTTCTTGGGCTTGCCCCCTCCTTTGTAGGCCTTGATAAAGACTTTTGGGACACACACACACAAAGCATCCAATTTCCCTAGGCTTTTGACCATTGGACACAACCTTTGAATTTTGGAACCTTAGCATTTTGGAAGTCTTAATGGACTGAACCTTAGGGTCTTTTTAGCCCATTGTTGTACCTTGGTCTTTTGCAGATGGCCCCCCTTTGGATCCCTATTTTCCCTCCTTTCCCCATTGTGGCCAGTCTCCTAGCTTAACCAATATTCTAGCTTTTTCTCCCCTGGCACTTCCCCATATTAAATGATCAGTGTAACATGAGAAAATCATTTAGGAGAATTAGATATTAGTTATTATGACATTAAGATCAAAAAGTCCCTTGCTACTTAAGGTACACGGGAAGATCTTCGTTGCACATGAGTATAGCAGAGACCTACAAGAATCTTTCCAAAAGATTAAGGACGCTATCTCTATCTCACAGCAAAGGCAAAAGGCTGTTGCTGACAAGCACAGAAGAGCCCAAGCCTTTAAAGAGTTAAGTACTACGCTAAGTTAGCAAAAAGGTACTATGGTCCCTTCCAGATTGATAGGCCATCTCATTGATTGGCCTAAGAATCTGGAAGGGACCATAGTACCTTTTTGCTAACTTAGCATAGTACTTTTGGTGTCCCATAGGATTCTTGCCCGTCGTGTGCCTTAATCGAGCTTTGGGAAATTTTAATAAGACCCAATCAGTTTCTTGAAAGGCTTGGGCTCTTATGTGCTTGTCAGCAACAGCCTTTTGCCTTTGCTTTGAGATAGAGATAGCGTCCTTAATCTTTTGGAAAGATTCTTGTAGGTCTCTGCTATATTCATTTGCAGCGTAGATCTTCCAGTGTATCTTAAGTAGCAAGGGACTTTTTGATCTTCCCTCTATTACCTCAAAAGGTGCTTTTCCCGTGGAAGTATGTGCAATGTTATTGTAGGCATACTCCACTAAGGGTAAGTACTTCTCCCATTGGGACCTTTGATCTACTTCCGTTACATAGGCTTTTAGTAGATCAAGAATTGTTAGGTTAGCTATTTCACTTTGGCCATCCGTTTGTGGGTGATAGGTCGAATAGAAATTTGGCCTTTGTTCCTAAATTCTCAAAGAGACCCTTCCAAAAATTACTGGTCCTTCCAGGATCTCTATCCGACACTATGGATATTGGCAAGCCATGGTACTTGAAGATTTGTGATATGAAGAGGGTTGCCATTTGATGGGCTTTGATAGTCTTTTTGACAGGTATAAAATGAGCTTGCTTACTTTACCTGTCTACTATCGTCCATATTCCCGTATTCCCATGGATAGACTTAGGCAACCCACAGATAAAATCCATGGATATGGTCTCCCATGGTGACTTAGGAATTGGCAAAGGTTGAAGCAATCCAAGTTGCTTCCCTCTATCAAACTTTGTCTTTTGGCATACCACACATTTAGAAACATACTCTTGTATGTTTGCTTTCATGGTAGGCCAATAGAAATATGTTTCAATCCCTTTTAGGGTAGATTGAATCCCTCTATGCCCCGCATAAGGAGGAGCATGAGATTCATACATTACTTTCGCACGTAGTGAGTTGGTAACGCATCTATTGCCATAGAGAAGATAACCATCTTGTAAAGTAAATGGTTCCTCTTTCTTCCCTAATGCAAGGGCTGAAATCACATCTTTAACATCGGGATCAATAGCATACTCATCTATCATAGAAGATAGATCATTGTGAGTTGCTATGGAAACTGCATTCACTCTCGGCCGTCTTGAGAGTGCATTGGCTACTTAATTATGCTTGCCAGCAATGTGAGCAATATGAAAATGAAATTGCGAAAGGAAATTTGCCCACCTCATTTGTTTGTCAGAGAGCTTGGTCTGCGTCATGAAGTACTTAAGACTTTGGTGATCTGTTCGCAGAATGAAAGGAGTCCCCAATAAATAATGCTTCCATGAGTCTAAGGCATGTAGAACTGCGAGGAGTTCCTTTTCATATATGCCTAGAGCTTGCTCAACAGGGTCGAGCCTTCGACTTTCATAGCCTATGGTGTGCCCTTCTTGGAGCAAAACAGCTCCAAGGCAATCACCACAAGCATCACATTGGACCTCAAATGGCTTTGAGAGATCCGGTAGTGTAAGCACAGGTTGAGAATAAGCTTTTTGAAAGCATTGTTCTCCTTGGCAGACCATGTGTACCTAACGTTTTTCTTTGTTAGGTCATGTAATGGTCCTGCTATTAGTGAGAACTTTTCTATGAAGCGTCTATAGTATGCACACATACCTATAAAGCTTCTTAGTTCATGAAGATTCCTTGGTTTAGGCCATCCTTTTATTACATCTAACTTTGATGGATCCATTTGGATGCCATCTTGAAAGATAATGTGACCTAAATACTGAATCTCTTGCAAGAAAAATTCACTTTTCTTTCGATTAACATAAAGTTTATTCTCTCTTAGAACTTGAAAGATTACCTGGAGGTGTTGCTTGTGTTCGTCTAATGAATTAGAGTAGATGATGATATCATCAAAGAACACTCCAGTAAAGGTTCGTTGAGGCCTGAATAGCTTCTCCATCAAGCGGTTGAATGTGGCTGGTGCATTGGTCAAGCCAAAAGGCATGACAATATATTCGTAAAGACCAAACGTAGTGAGAAATGTGATCTTTACAATATCTTGATCAACTATCCTTATTTGATGATAGCCACTTTTTAGGTCAATCCTACTGAAGTAGGTGGACCCTTGTAGCTTATCAAATAGGTCTTCTACCCGTGGAACGGGAAACCTATTCTTGATAGTGATCCTATTTAGTGCTCTATAGTCGACACACATACGATATGTGTTGTCTTTCTTTTGCACTAATAGCACAGGTGAGCAAAATGGAGATGAGCTAGGCCTAACCATGCCCTTCTCAACTAACTCATGCACTTGCCGCATAATCTCCTCTTGTTGAGCTTGAGAAACTCTATAAGGAGGTTTATTAGGCGGTGAACTTCCTGAAAGAAGTTCAATTGCATGGTCATCATTGCCTCGTTTAGGAGGTAGCTCACAAGGGATGTCATCAATAAAGACATCTTGAAACCCCTTGAGAAAATTGGATAACTCTAATTCCTTTTGATTGTGTATATTTTCTTTTGCTAAAACATTAGGTTCATTTAGAGAGTCTGTAACAAAAATCATGTACACGGAAATAGAGCTCTTTATTGACTTGTTGAAAGCTTGTGTATGTACAATGGGTATGGTGTTACCCATTTCCTTAGCATCTATATACATATCTTTTTCCCTGAACTTAAAAGAGATTCTCCTTTCAGGGAATTTAACATTGGCAGCCATCCGATCGAACCATGGTGCCCCTAGGATTACATCCTCATGCTTGAGAGGAGAGATAAAGAAGTCCTCTTTGTCCACATAGCTTTGGACATGGAGCCTCAATTTCCCGATTAAGGGAGTGACTGAAGCTTCTTGCCCCTTGAAAGCACCATCTGCGGGTAGGACATCTCCCATCTCGTAGGCTTGTATGCCTAGCTTGGTGGCCAACTCTATGGATATAAAATTGTGAGTAGAACCAGGGTCAAAGAAAAATAAAAGCATCATGTTCTCTTACCTTTCCCCAAGCATGGCATAGAGGAGATCCTTTGTGGTGAATATCCTCCTCTTGGATTTCGACCAAGGTAGCTCTAGGAGGTTCATGGCGGGTGTTCCTTTTGGAGACAAGCGTGGTACGCATGCCCTTGTTTGCCACACTTGAAACAACGGTTATCCTTGAGATAATGCTCAAGCTCTTCAGGAGAGAGTTTATTTTTACCTTTGTAAACTCCCTTCTCTTTAGCTTTGTTGGAGTTGCCCTTAGGAGACTTTTGGACATTGTCCTTCCCATTAGGCTCATTGGAACCCTTGTTTTCCGTGGGCTTAGAATTTCTTTTAGCCCCTGTTTGGAAATTGATTCGAGAAGCCACCATAGTATGGTGTATAACCGCCGATATGGTGCGTGGCCTTTGGGAGTTGACATACTCCGCCATTTCTTCGGTTAAGCCCGCACAAAATTGTTGCTTTTGCTCTCCAAAATCTAGCTTTTTGAAGATAGTGGCTTTGAGTTGTTGGTCCCAAAACTTGTCTACATATTTGTGAATGGATTCATAAGGAGAGAGCTTTAAGCTTCGTCATTCGGTGAGTACTTTGTCTTTGGCATCAGTGGCCAAAAATTGCTTCATAATGGAAGCTCTTAAAGCTTTCCATGTTCATGGAGCTTCACCGTTGGCCCGTAGGCTTGACCACCATTGCCTGGCAGACTTTTGAAAGTGCATAGCTACATGGCGTAGCTTAGAGGACTCTATGAAGCCCTCATCTCCAAACGTCGCATTGAACTGTTGGATAAAGGCCAAGACTTTGTCCGTAGCACCAATGGTGCCATTGTAGGTAAGGAAAGAGATGCTCTTCCCTCCCTCTTTGAACTTCTTAAGCTTGGACGATCTCTTCCATGCGGCATAGGATTTCCTATGACCTCTTCTTTTTTATGGTTCAAAGGTTGCACCATCACTTTCTTCAGAAGATGAAGAATTTGAGGAAGATGGAGAAGAGGGTGACCTATTTCTCGCCTTTTTCTTGCCTTGATCTTCTTGGTCTTCACCATCACTTTTTCTCGCCTTTTTCTTCTCTTGCTTTTTATCATCCCTCTTTGAACTATGGTGTGGAGAAATGTGCGATGGTCTTCTCCATTTTGGAGGTGATGGAGAGCGTTTAGCCAGTCGTCTTCGTGGAGCCATCTCCATCAAGGTGGCGGGAGACTCACTTCTTTCTCGTACCTTCGATGGGAGCTCTTGAATTCTCCTTTGGGAAGGAGATGCATCATCAAGGATCAAATTTTTGAGCCCTTCGTATTGATCCTCTTCTTCTTCCCGAATCGAAGAGAGGCCTCTTTTGGAAGTCTCACAAAAGACGCTTCCTAGGTGCTCTCTTGTCATGGTGGAGAGCTTGGAGAATCCCATGAGCACAAAGCTGCCGTTGCACTTCACTTTGGAGGGATGGATTACCCATAGCTTGTTGAAGCCTAGAAACAAGGTAGTTAACAAGCATAGGGGCATCATTAGTAGCTTGCTCATTAGCAAAATCAAAGTTATTAACATTAATTTCACTCTCTTTATTATTGTCAGCCATCCTAACAACTTTTAGGTGTAAAATTTTTAGGTGTACTTTGGCACTTCAAGCCCTAGTTGCTACTCCTCTTTACCCCTTTAGAAAAAGCACTCAAGCTATTGTACCCGTGGCTCGAATACCATTAATTGCAAGGAATAGAAGAGAGGGTCGTTCAACACCAAAACAGCACTCAAGCTTCTAATAGCTCAATAGTGGTTAAGCTGTAGGCAAAGCCTCGTAGGACTCCACTATTAAGACCATAGCTCTCGACGGTGTTGCCCCATTATCTGCACAAAGGCAGGCGCACTGCAAGGCTAAAAAAACCATATTCTGCTTACTCACATGCAATTAATAATACCAACCCTTTATAGCTAGCTTGAGGACCTCCCTTCTTGAGCAAGAAAAGAGAAACCTTGTGCTCTGCTACCAATGTAACATTTAATGGCCTAGTAACTTGTGTGTAGCGGAAAATAGCATGAACATAGTGAGAATTTCATTAGAATAGATTCCTAATGAGAATAACAAGAGTGCTTGGGTGGATAGAGAGCAACAAAAAGTATAACGCCTAGTTAGATAGCATGAACAATACTTCAAAAGAGAGAGAAATTAAGCTATTGACGACAGTTGAGGGCCGGATTTACATGGAGCCAGTCCCCCCTCCAAAAGGCTTTGTATTTTGGTTTCTCCCATCAAGAGAGACATTTTACAATACAATCCTTTGTGT
Source organism: Adiantum capillus-veneris (assembly GCF_014529385.1). Taxonomy (NCBI): domain Eukaryota; kingdom Viridiplantae; phylum Streptophyta; class Polypodiopsida; order Polypodiales; family Pteridaceae; genus Adiantum; species Adiantum capillus-veneris. Next base: position 92,990,723 of record NC_140951.1, on the reverse strand, counting down.
TCCTTCAATACTAGCTAGTGCAATGAAGATGGAAACTTCTTGCACTAAGCAAAACACTATCAAACACAACATCAATTCCCTCACAGTCTCATACCCAAGACCTCACACACCTTCGAAGATGGTGAAAGCTAGCGGGGTATGAGAGTAGATTGTGTTACCATATACATGTGGTAGTGATGTGTGTGAACACACTAGGACCGCCGGGGCATTTTTTCCCTCTTTAGGAGGTTTTTTCCCCCGTGCATTGTATATACGCCCATCACTCTAGGGCTACCTATCTTTCCATTGCACACTAAGTAATACACTCTCTATTGTGTGCCTTGAGCTTCCTTCGTCTTCTCCAAGCTGTGTGTGTTTCTCTGCAACCCTAATTCCAACAATTGGTATCAGAGCAGGTCACATCCTCCCGGGCTTAGTCGCCAGCTGCTCCAGCACACGCCTGCTCACTTTCTCCGATTTCAGTGAGCTTTGGCGAGCGTTCGCAGGTCGACAAATATTTTGGGAGAGCTCGAAGAGCTTGGTCTGCTCAGAATTTTGATTTGGGCTCATTTCGGCCTCCGTTTCCACTACGGGCAGTACTGCACAGGTTATTTCGTCATTTTGTGCAGATTTTCTGTCAGTGCCGTTTTCTGCATAACAGGTGCCTTATAGTCTTCTACGGTTTGTGCTATATAGCACAAGTTGTTCCCGCTCCATTTCTCCTATTTTCGGGCAGTTTTCACATCAGGTGCAGCATTTACCATGGCTGACAACAACAACACAGATGTGTTCAAGATGTTTGCTGCTGAGGACAGGTTGGATGGGGACAACTACCCTATGTGGGCTTATATGATGCAACACGTTCTTGTGTCAAAAGGTGTCTGGAACATTGTGCAGGGCATTGATGTACGTCCTGGTTCTGAAGATGTAGGCGATGTTGAGGATGTTGCAGGTCTTGCTGCAAGGATTGCAGCTGTTAGAGTTGTTTTGCCTACAGCAGAACAAGCTCGTTGGGATGTTAAGGATGCGCAGGCTCATGCATTGATTGCGTTGTCTGTGAAGCGCACCATTATTCCTCACATCCGTTCAGCAAAATCTGCAAAACAGGCTTGGGATATTCTAGCAGGTCTTTATGCAAGCCGCAATGAGGCTAAAATTGCTTTGCTGCGTAAAGAGCTAGAGTCGAAGATTATGCATGAGGAAGATGATATGGACACTTTCCTTGCTAGTGTCAAGGATATCAATGAGCAACTCATTTCTGCAGGTGAAGTCATTTCTGACAGTTCCCTTGTGCAGACTGTTCTTGATGCCTTACCAGATTCCTACCAGACTTTTGCTAGTACTTGGAGACTGATGACCCAAGGAAATCCTGAAGTTGTCAAGTTTGATACATTATGCACATTGCTGTTGCAAGAGTCACTTTCTAGAAAAAACAGGACTAGGCAGCGTGCAGTTGAACAGGCTTTTATTGCTTCTCAAAGAAAGGGTGGTAACAGTAATGCAGCCACTTCTTATGGTTCTGCTGCGAGTGGCAAAAATTCTGTTCCTAATGCTTCTGCTGGCAGCACTTCGTCTGGCAATTCTGGTGATAAGGGCAAAAAGAAGATGCGTTGCCATTATTGTAAAGCCAATGATCACTTGATCAAGTCGTGTCCTAAGTTGAAGGCCAAAGAGGCTAAGAAGAAAGAGGGTGGTTCCACTGCAAATGCTGGTTCCACTACAAATGCAGCCATTGTTGAGTCTTCTGTGAAAGGAGATTGTGATGCTGATGTTGATGCAGAATGGGCTTTTAGCGCAGAGTGCACTTACAATCCTGCTGTCCATGATGCATGCTTGTCAGTTGCTGCAGATTCACATGTGTGGTATTTCGACAGTGGTGCTACAAAGCACATTACCTCACATCGTGAATTGTTTACCTCTCTCGAGTCTGTCCCTCATGGGAATTCAGTCACTTGTGCCAACAACGCCTCTTATCCAGTTCAGGGAGTTGGAAAGATTGTGCTCACTGCTGCTAATGGCAGTTCCTTCACACTTGTTGATGCACTTTATGTACCTGGGATCAAGAAGAATCTATTGTCTGTATCCGCACTTGCTAGACTTGGACTTGTAGTCAAATTTGTGGATGACAGATGTACAGTTCATGATCTCAGTTTTGGTGATGAAATTGTTGCATCTGGGCTTTTGTGCCGTGGGCTGTATAAGCTCACTTTGTATGACAAGTGTGGACAAAATTTTGCAAATGCTGTTGCAGATTCAAGGGCTATTTCAGATGCAAAACTTTGGCATGCACGTTTTGGTCATCTGAATTTTGCCAGTTTGCTGCGTTTGCAGAAATCTGATATGGTTGCTTCTTTGCCGCCTCTTGAAGCACCTATCAAACATGTTTGTGAAGGCTGTATTCTGGGTAAAATGCAGCGTTCTAAGTTTCCAAAGGATGGTTCAGTTAGGGCCACATGCAGGTTGCAGCTTGTGCATAGTGATGTTTGTGGGCCCATGCAAACTCCGTCCTTGGGCAATTACCTGTACTTCGTGACTTTCATTGATGATTACTCCAGGCATGCATGGGTATTTCCGCTTAAAGCAAAGTCCGAAGTTTTTATGTGCTTCAAACAATTTTTGGCTATGGCTGAAAATGTCTCAAAATGTACTATGGGCACCCTCCGTTCCGATCGAGGGGGGGAGTATATGTCTCATGAATTTAATGCATTTCTGGCTAGTCGTGGGATAAAACACCAATGTACAGTGCCTTATACACCTCAGCAAAATGGTGTTGCTGAGACGAAAAACAGGTCAATAACGGAAATGGCACGATGTATGGTCAAAAGTCAAGCTTTGCCGCATTCTTTTTGGCTTGAGGCCATCATGTGTGCCACTTATGTACTTAACAGGTGTCCTACGAAAGCTTTGCAGTCTATTACTCCATATGAAGCATGGCATGATAGAAAACCTTCTATTGAGCACATGCGTGTTTTTGGCTGTTTGGCATATGCTTTGGTGCCACAAGTGCAGCGCAGAAAATTGGATGATAAGGCTGTCAAATGTATTTTTGTTGGTTATAGTGCTGAAAGCAAAGGTTACAGGTTGTATCATCCGCAAACAAAACGTATTTTGGTTTCACGGGATGTAGTGTTTGTGGAAGATTCTGTTCAACCCTTGCTGTCATGTACTAGAGACAGTAATGTAAGCTCACAGGACATTTATGACACTTTGTTGCCTCTTTTCAGTGGTGGAAATACGAATGTAAGTTCCAATGAGGCAAATGTACAGCCTATGGGGGTTTCTGAAAATGTTTTAGAACAGCCTATTACTGATGCAGATGTACATGATGTACTTGATGAGGAAAGGGCTGAAAATGAGCAGGCTAGAGGTATGCCAAAATGGCTGGTGCACACTTTGCGTGACAGTAAATTGGATGCACCTTTATCTAGTCGTACTCGTTCAGGCTCTCGCCATGCATCTTATGCATCAGATTGTTATGCTTTGGCTGTGTCTAGTTTACATGATGTTGAGGAGCCTCTGTCTTTTGATGAAGCACAGAATTCAGAAAATTGGATTGCTGCCATGAAATCAGAATATGATGCACTTATAGAGAATGACACATGGACTTTATGTGATTTGCCTCCTGGCAAAAAGGCCATTGGTACGAAGTGGGTTTACAAGTTGAAACGCAAGCCGGATGGTGAGATCGATCGCCATAAGGCTCGACTTGTTGCAAAGGGTTATGCACAACAAAAAGGCATAGATTATGAAGAGACTTTTGCTCCCACTTGTCGTATGACTACTGTGCGTTTTCTATGTGCATTGGCAGCTCATTTTGGTTGGGATGTACATCAATCAGACATTGTTACTGCTTTCTTGAATGGTGACATATTTGAAGAAGTTTATGTAACGCAGCCTCGCGGTTTTGTCATAAAAGGACAAGAGGACAAAGTGTGCAAATGTAAGAAGGCTTTGTATGGGTTGAAGCAATCTCCTCGTGCTTGGTATGAGAAAGCTGACACTCATTTGGTTAAACGAGGCTTTCGTAACAGTCCAACAGAAAGCACATTGTATGTAAAGCGTGAGGATGATGTATTTCTCATTGTGGTTCTTTATGTTGATGATTTGCTGATCACTGGACCAAATGAGAGACATATTGCTGAATTTAAGGCTGATTTGAATGCTACTTTCAAGATGAAAGATTTGGGGCTGTTGCATCATTACTTGGGTATACAGTTTAAGCAGTGTGATGGTGGTATTGCCTTGTGTCAGAAAAGTTACATAGAGACATTGCTATGTAAGTTTGGACTTGAGGATTGCAAACCTATTGCCACTCCCATGGAAACAGGTTTGAAGTTGAGTCTACATGATGCTGGCGATCCTGCTGATGTCACTCTTTACCAAACTGTTGTTGGCTGCCTCATTTATGTATGCAACACGAGGCCAGATATTCAGTTTGCAGTCTCGCAGGTCAGCAGATTTATGCATAGCCCAGGGTCTAAGCATTGGCAGGCTGTCAAGAGGATTTTCCGCTACCTTAGTGGCACTTTACATCTTGGCTTGTTTTATCCCAAGGGGGGATCATTGCCGCCAGACTTACATGCTTTTTCGGACTCAGATTGGGCTGGTTGTTTTGACACGCGAGTGTCCACAAGTGGTTTTTGTTTCATGCTTGGCAGTTCATGTATATCATGGTTGAGCAAGAAGCAACCTACTGTGGCCACTTCGAGTTGTGAGGCTGAGTACAGGGCAGTCTTCACAGCTACGGTTGAGTGTGTATGGCTCAGACGCCTTATGGCTGACTTGGGTGTTGGACAGGACACTGCCAACACTATCTACACTGACAGTCAGAGCGCATTGGCAGTTGCGAGGAACCCAGTTTTTCATGCTCGCACAAAGCACATTGAGGTGCATTACCACTATGTCAGGGAGAGGCTCTCAGCAGGAGAGATCAGCTTGGCTTATGTGCCAACACAGGACAACCTTGCAGATCTTTTCACAAAGGCATTGTCTCGTGAGAAGCTTGAAGCTTTCCGCAAAGCTTTGGGCTTACTCCCCTTTGTGGACTGATCCTGTCCTCAGGGCATGGCACTTCCCTTTACTCATGTGCCAGCTCTCGTTCACCGCATCACTCCAGGGGGGATTTGTTACCATATACATGTGGTAGTGATGTGTGTGAACACACTAGGACCGCCGGGGCATTTTTTCCCTCTTTAGGAGGTTTTTTCCCCCGTGCATTGTATATACGCCCATCACTCTAGGGCTATCTATCTTTCCATTGCACACTAAGTAATACACTCTCTATTGTGTGCCTTGAGCTTCCTTCGTCTTCTCCAAGCTGTGTGTGTTTCTCTGCAACCCTAATTCCAACAGATTGACAGGAAGAAGGAGTATTCTTACGAGAAAGATGTGCATCTCCTCACATAGTCACTCATATTAGCATAGCTTAACTTAGTAATCAGCATGGTAGAGGAGATGAGCATGCATTGAAGCTTGGCTCTTGGTTGGATTTGCATCACAAAGCCAAGAGTTGTCGGTGTAGGCCTCCCTTCTCACAAGCTTGGAGTAGGTGGTAAGCTTTCCATTAAAGCTTGAGAAGAGAGAGAGAGTCTTCTTGCTTCACACATTGATTGTGTGAGTGTGTAAAATGAATAATGCCTTGAGAAAATCATCCCCCTCTCTCTCTCTTGGTCGACCCCTCTTGCTAAATGCTCATGCTACAGCCCTATTGGACCTCCCCAGGCCTAGCCAATGGAAATTAAGCAGTATAAGTGATAGCCTTCTGACATGTGTCCCCCTTTCCCCTTTTGTGAGAGATTTAGGTAATTAATAAATGCAACTAAACTCTCATTGGACCCCTTTGTTTTCCTGGCCAATAGGAATCAGGCAAGCCATTGGGCTACTGAATGCTCGACCCTTGGGAGACTGACCAATAGTCTTCTAGGGAGCTTAATTCTTATTGGTTCTTTTATTAAGTGTTTCTAAATTAATTAAACTAGACTTACTCTAGCTTAATTCTCATTGGTCCACCTCCAAGGTCATCCAATAGGATTTGAGTACACCTTGTGGGCATCTAGGCTAGGGAGTTGACATGTGTCCCTCTTTCCCCTTGTGTACAAAGGGAGCTTGTGTGTGTGTGTGTGTGTGTGTGTGTGTGTGTGTGTGTGTGTGTGTGTGTGTGTGTGTGTGTGTGTGTGTGAGTTTCTCTCTTATCCCCTACTTCTTGGGCTCGCCCCTTCCTTTGTAGGCCTTGATAAAGACTTTTGGGACACACACAAAGCATCCAATTTCCCTAGGCTGTTGACCATTGGACACAACTTTTGAATTTTGGAACCTTAGCATTTTGGAAGTCTTAATGGGCTGAACCTTAGGGTCTTTTTAGCCCATTGTTGTACCTTGGTCTTTTACAGATGACCCCCCCTTTGGATCCCTATTTTCCCTCCTTTGGATCCCTACTGTGGGTGGCCATTCTGCTAGCTTAACCAATATTCTAGCTTTTTCTCCCCTGGCACTTCCCCATATTAAATGATCAGTTTAACATGAGAAAATCATTTAGGAGAATTAGATATTAGTTATTATGACACTTGAGGTATCTCTTGACATCTCTAGATGCTACAAAGCCAATATTCATGATCACCCACTAATTCCACTTCTCCAAGTTCCTCTCAAGCTTTCATCCAAGAATTTTAATACCATCAAAGACAAAGGATGCATTTTTGGGCTGGTATTTCTTGGCAAGCGCCTTTTCACTTAACACTAGGTTGGTAATGGGACACTTTTATGTCCTGTTAAGTGAGCATTTTCCTTCAATTATGTCAAGAGTTTCAATATGGATTTTGAGGTTCTATCTATCTATAAAGTTGTCTCATGAGCTGAAAAAAACTCGACATTTTTTTGGAATATCAATTCCATCTATAACATTGTCCTTCCACAACATCTCACAACCTAAACTGTGTGAAAAAACGGGTCCTGTTTTTGGCTTTTTTCAACTTTTTGCAACTATACCACTCTAGAATTCATGTTTGTGAGGTCTATAATGCTAGAGAACTATCTTTAGTAGTCCCCAACATGTCCTGATGTTTCTAGGGAGAAATAAATATTAAAGTTGTAAGTTATGACCAAAGTACAAAAATTGTCAAATCCTGTTTTTTAGCCAATTTTAGCTCTTCTATGATTTTTTTGATGGATTTCATGATATCCAAATGCATTTTTGATTTTTTGTGTCGCATATTGTAACATAAAGCTAACATTCATTGAGTTTTGGAGCACCTAATACACTATTCTGCATAGTACACAACGATGGTTGATTTTTTCAACTATAGAAGAAAACGAAACATTCTAGTCTATCAAGTATAGCTTTTTCAATATTGTTAGTTTCTTGTGACAACTACATGCATTTTGTAGGTAGTAACCATATCTAGTCAATAAGGATCAAATTTGGCTAGATATTGAATAGTTTCTATGGGATTCTACGACTCATAATGTTGAACCCAATTTTTTCATGTTTGCTGTATTTAACACTTCATCTTTGTCTCCAAGATTCCCTTTGGCATGGTAAGAGATGTATTATTCTTTTGACATGCTCCATGGCTCCTTATGAACATAAACGAAAATAGGGAACTAAGAAAACATGCATATATTATTTGTATTGAGCGTGGCTATAGAAACTTTGATGATAGGTTTGCAGAATGGTAAAAATTCAACTTTTTTGTACCTATTTATTTTGGCAAAACAAAAAATAGTGAGTGAGAAGCAATCATATGTTCTGATCACCAACCCATGGAAATTAACTAGGGAATTTAAATCTCAATTCCTACAAAAATCTCTAATCTTATTTTTATGCAACAAAAAGTAAGAAATTACTGTTTTGATGAAAATTCACTGGTTCATCAACTTTGGAGGCTTGGTGTGACAGAAAGATGAGAAATTTTACAAGTTTCTTATTTTTTCCATGTTTAGTAGGCCTTTAACTATAACCTCATGCAAGGATTTTACAAAATGAGTGGATCTACTATGGTTTTGGAGGTTTTTTTCAAAACCCTGAAAGGACACTTTTATGTCCTATTAGGTTACCAACCTAGTGTTAAGGAAAGCTCTCCCCTCCCCAAAGCTCTTTCTCTTATCAACCATAATGTGCACATCACTCTCTCTCATTTTGCAAGCTATAAAAGACCACTTTAAACTATCTACATTCTAAGAAGTATCCACATCACACAAAATCGCGTCCCCTACACATAGCTTCCACTCACCAACGACATGCAAAAAACGCACCCAAAACCAAACAATGTGTCAACACATGACAAAACCATTTCACAGGGATTATTATTTATTTATATAATCCATTTTGCATGGCCGTGGCAATTGCTAACTCTAAGCCAAGACTACGCCAAGTCTTGCCTACTATCACTTTCTTGGGATTTGAAATGACCTCTAAAGTTGAAGCATCCTCTAAGAGAATAGTTCCATCATTACATGCTCATGACTTGTGTCATCTCAAAATATAATGTGATTCTTCCATTCCCGAGCCCAATCATCCAAGAGCTCGCTACCCAGTGCTTTTGTGTGACGACTTTCTTTGTGCTCCATGCCGTCCCATTTTTATCAAACACCGAGTACTCTAGCATCACAAACTTGTTGATATCCGCAATAGTTCCTAGAAAACCATAATTAATGCAATCCATCTTGCTCTCCAAGCCTTCAGTTTTCTACCAAAGTAGCTCCAATCATTGATGGTGCTCTACTATAGAGACAAATTCATAAGTATCTTGGTGAATAAATTGTTGGTACATGGATGTATACACACCAAGTGCCATAATCCCATTGATTATCTTAGAATCTCATCACATCAGCTTGATAACGAGGCTCCGTGAGTAGCATAAAACCCACAAGGGGAGATGATATGCAAAGTCTTTTAGAACAAGAATAAAGTGAGAAGCAATATGTTTGCAGAAGTATCGTTGATAGTTCTATCCAAGATTGAGTTCTCTCCCTTTTTCGAGAGTACTATTCACTTTGATAGCTCATGGAATTTGCACACCAAACTGACTTGCTCAATTCTTAAAAGAGGTATATAGTCATGAAGAGGCACCCTTTAGGAACAAGCTACACAGAATGATAAAAAACGATCTAATTAGAGATATACCCCATTACCCACATTACCACAAATGGGTGAGCATATTCTATAGCTCTTGGAATTTGAGTGCCATGTTGATTTCATCAAATCAAAGGGAGATCATGTAGAGCTTGCATTGTTTCTAGGGCTACGTTCACGAAATACCAGCACACTTTTGCTCAAACCACCCCAAGCGGAGCTATATGAGTTCCTCCCCCCCCACCCCACCACCTAAAAAAAGAATAAGAAACAATAAAAAAACAAACAAACAAATAAATAAAATCATTGACGATGGCATTCGAACATCCGTGCTAGATCATGGGACGAAGGTATTTAGAGCACGATCGTACATCTGGTGCAAATGCATTTAGTATTGCACTTTGAGCTCAGATAGAACATCCTCCTCCTCTTGAGTTCAAGACTCATTGGATAGATCTTTGAGATCTCTTGGGATGGTTCCTATGACTTTAAATGTTTTCATCTTCTACTTACCATCTTTCTCTCTCATTCTCTCATTCATTTCCCATGTTCCTTTTCTTTATTTAATTCCTATGAGTAATAGGTCTTGAGTTCAAGACTCATTGGATAGATCTTTGAGATCTCTTGGGATAGTTCCTATAACTTAAAAAGTTTTCATCTTCTACTTACCATCTTTCTCTCTCATTCTCTCATTCATTTCCCATGTTCCTTTTCTTTATTTAATTTTTTAAGGTCACCCTTAACTTTAATTAGTGACCTCGATTTCTTGTCGATGAGAAACTGAGATCCGGCAATGGCGAAGGGTACTTGACCACAGAGAAACCAGAGAGCGAGAGCGAGAGCGAGAGAGAGAGAGTCATGACCACCTTCCAGCCTAAGAGGCTGGTTGTGAGCTGGTGGTGCATTATCTCCGTTTGTGTAGCAGCGCAGCTTCAAGGAACTCTCAGCAGTGAGTCCGATCACAGATACGCGCCAGGGGATCCTGTTCCTCTCTATGCCAATAAAGTGGGACCATTCCAAAATCCCAGGTACACACACATGAGAGAGAGAGAGAGAGAGAGAGAGAGAGAGAGAGAGAGAGAGAGAGAGAGAGAGAAGGTTTATGCAGTATAAGCTCGGATGTAGTGTGAATGATGTGTCTAGTTGTGTTGTATCTCATGCCCTTGCATCCGTAAAGGTAGACCAAAAGAAGTCCATAGCCATTTCAAGTGCAAAATTAGAGTATGCTTCAAGAATAGACTGATCCTTTGAAATGGATGTGCATGCCCCACATCAGTGGGGGATCACTTGTTGCTTATAGAGTGGGCATTGCGAATAGGTGAGTAGTATCCCACTAGCTATGAAGAGTATGCGTCAACTCTAAAGAGATAGCAATCAAGGTAGTTGATGTCGGGGAAAGTTGTGAGCACATCGAGCCTTCCACATGACGCATAACATAATCAGCAGCAAATCGTGGTAACAATCTGCACCCTGTGCATGTAGATCAAACTGATGCACAGCAAGTGGAAGCATATCAAGAGCACCTTGTCTATAGCCCAAAGATGTGAGCATGATGACTAGATTTGTAGGAGAACGCTCAAATAGAGTATGTGACCACAGAAATTACAATAGCCATGCAACCACTTCCCACGTCACAAACCCATCATGAATGCTCTCTCTCTCCCTCTCTCCCCCCGCCCCCCCCAAAAAAAGGGCTTGTACCCTAATGACATTCAGGAGGTGGACATTGCCAATTACAATTCAGCATGTAGCCCCATTACAAGATACAACCAATGGTGAGAAAACCCCTCAAAATCTCTAGGGGTTACAAAACTAAGGACCAATGGATTAGCATAACTAGAAGGATATGTGTAGACAGGAAAAGAAAGGAGACTAAAGAGGCATATGACTCCAAGAAAGGGCTACATAAACCTGCCCAAGACCTGCTACAGCCCCAGGTGAAAACATTGCTAGGGCTTCATGCTCTGTATCTTCCCCAACTAGCCAGTGGTGCATGTCCCGTGTGGATGAACACCAAGAAGCAAGCTTGGCATAGCTACAACAGGCTTTTGTTCCCTGTTCGCATCCCAACTTCCCATTCTCAATCTCCACTCCATGTTTTAGATGTGAGTATCCGTAATAGAGAATGGCAATTCATGGCCATTTCTGTTCTGCGTTCCAATTTTCCGTTCCTAATAACTGTAGAAGCACTACCAAAAAAGACCCTTCACCAAAGCTTCTTCAAAACCAGCAGGACATGTCGAAGAATAACGAAGATAGAATCATTGAACTTGCAAAGAAACCAGCCAAGAATAAGGACAAGTCAATGTCTCTTCAAAACTTATCCACATATGGCCAAGCATGGTACCATAGCAAAGCTAGACACGTGAGAGTAATGAAGCACCATGGTCAGCATGGCATACGGACTCCTCCACGGCAAGGGAGCGATGTAGACCATAGCAAAGCTAGACACATGAGAGCAACGAAGCACCATGGTCAAGAAGAGGCTCTCCAAGGAGGAAGTCAAGGCTTTCCGAGATGCCGTGAAGCAAGACTATTATTTCCAGATGTATTATGATGACTTGCCTATATGGGGTTTTATTGGGAAAATAGATGATCAGGAATTGAAGTATCTTCTTTCAACACATTTGCATTTTGAGGTTCTATACAATCAAGATCGAGTAATAGAGATACAGAAATTACAATAGCCATGCAACCACTTCCCACGTCACAAACCCATCATGAATGCTCTCTCTCTCCCTCTCTCCCCCCGCCCCCCCCAAAAAAAGGGCTTGTACCCTAATGACATTCAGGAGGTGGACATTGCCAATTACAATTCAGCATGTAGCCCCATTACAAGATACAACCAATGGTGAGAAAACCCCTCAAAATCTCTAGGGGTTACAAAACTAAGGACCAATGGATTAGCATAACTAGAAGGATATGTGTAGACAGGGAAAGAAAGGAGACTAAAGAGGCATATGACTCCAAGAAAGGGCTACATAAACCTGCCCAAGACCTGCTACAGCCCCAGGTGAAAACATTGCTAGGGCTTCATGCTCTGTATCTTCCCCAACTAGCCAGTGGTGCATGTCCCGTATGGATGAACACCAAGAAGCAAGCTTGGCATAGCTACAACAGGCTTTTGTTCCCTGTTCGCATCCCAACTTCCCATTCTCAATCTCCACTCCATGTTTTAGATGTGAGTATCCGTAATAGAGAATGGCAATTCATGGCCATTTCTGTTCTGCGTTCCAATTTTCCGTTCCTAATAACTGTAGAAGCACTACCAAAAAAGACCCTTCACCAAAGCTTCTTCAAAACCAGCAGGACATGTCGAAGAATAACGAAGATAGAATCATTGAACTTGCAAAGAAACCAGCCAAGAATAAGGACAAGTCAATGTCTCTTCAAAACTTATCCACATATGGCCAAGCATGGTACCATAGCAAAGCTAGACACGTGAGAGTAATGAAGCACCATGGTCAGCATGGCATACGGACTCCTCCACGGCAAGGGAGCGATGTAGACCATAGCAAAGCTAGACACATGAGAGTAACGAATCTGGATGCTCTCTGAAGACATGCCTAGATCCGAGCGGAGCTAGGGCTGTGCTTTGAAGAACATGCTTGGATCTGAGCAGAGCTGAGCATTTCTCCTTTGAGTCTCCGGCTCTGATCTTTGTCAAACTCTCTATGGTAGAGTCTAGGTATGTGGTAGCCTGGTGGTCTTTGTCCCGTGCTAGCGTGGAGGCTCTCAACCCCTAAAGTGTGACCCCATGTTATGTTGGCGTGGTTGCTGCCCGCCCCCCCCCCCCCCCCCCCCCCCCCCCCCCCGGCTTGTGGCCTGGACCTTAGGGAGATATCTCTATGACGTATATCTCATAAGTATCACCCAAGTGTGTACTTGCCTCCAAGCTCCAGGAACTGATATAGGCCAAATAGGGTAGTATATATAATATCTCTCTTTAACAGCAGAATGGCTTTACACCCGTATACATAGGCTCTTGAAGTGCTCTTTATAATATTAAATATAGCATCTTCTGTGCTCGAGGCTGTCTAATTGATATCCATGTCTCGTGTGTAGAGCTTCCAGTGGTCCCTGTGTAGCCCCGAGTCCTCACTCCCACCTCCTCTGCATCTACTGTGTGTAACCTCTCCATGTCCTCACAGCCATATCTATCACGTTTCCTGCTTTGTGTGTGGACATTGTAGTCTTCTATGAGGAGGACCTCCCCCAGTCTAGAGTAATACATGGTCTCCTCCAATAAGCACGCATATGGTAATGAGTACCTGCAAAGTTATCGTGTTTAGGTGCTCCATCTCTGATTGTATCAGCAGTCACTGTATGACCTTCCAATAAAGCTTTGGTTCCATTCTCCCTCAGATTTTTCTCTTTTTATCCATTGTTACACTCTCTTCACTGCGGTTGTGCACTCTGACAAAGCCCCCAACACTTGTACCATGTATTTTTTGAATAAAAAACATACAAATTGTGCGAACTCTTTACTAACAAGCATATAGTGGACAAGCTTCACCTATGGTGTTGTTATATCAGTGTAAGAATATCATTGGAGGGTTCCACCACGAGTTGTGTCCTGCCAAGCAACCATTACCCCAAATGCCTGCATAATGTGGTGGGGTTCACACTTGGAGTTGGAAATTGATTGTTGACTGCTATAGAGAGAGCTGCTCAGGGGCATTTTGGCTAGTAGATACTTTGTTTGGCCTCAATATTTTCCAAGCAATTTCTGTTCTTTTTCGCATTCCTCAAGTGATTTAGTGAATCCCTCTTGTTACTTCTTTCTCTTTCAGTGTGTAGCAATGCAATGTGTAATGTGTGGACAAGCTGAAGAGAGGTCTTGCTTGATAAACCTAAGTCTCCCTTGCTGGAAAGAAACCACAAAAGGCTGTGCTTAACCCTGTGTTTGTTTGATCTATGCAGTGAAACTTATCGGTACTATGATCTACCATTTTGCCCTCCAGGTTTGTCTAAGATCTTCTTTACGGTTTAGTTCTTTGAAAAATTAACTGAATAACTTCTTAGCCTTTTGCTTTCACCTATGTCTATGTAAATACAGCTCAGGTGACAGAAAAACGAGAAGCACTTGGGGAAGTGCTCAATGGAGACAGATTGGTTCATGCTAGTTACCAGCTAAATTTCATGGATGACAAGGTTTCGGAACCTTTGTGCAAGAAGAGGCTCTCCAAGGAGGAAGTCAAGGCTTTCCGAGATACCGTGAAGCAAGACTATTATTTCCAGATGTATTATGATGACTTGCCTATATGGGGTTTTATTGGGAAAATAGATGATCAGGAACTGAAGTATCTTCTTTCAACACATTTGCATTTTGAGGTTCTATACAATCAAGATCGAGTAATAGAGATAAGTGTTGCTGCGGACCCTGCATATGTTGTGGACATAACCGAGGATACAGAGGTTGATGTTGAGTTCAAGTATTCAGTCAGGTGGAAACAGACGGAGAAGCCCTTCGATCGTCGCATGGAGAAATATGCCAAGAACTCATTTCTACCTCAGCATTTAGAAATTCACTGGTTCTCTATCATCAATTCTTGTGTTACAGTCCTCCTATTAACAGGCTTTTTAGCAACCATATTAATGCGAGTACTCAAGAACGATTTTATTAAGTATGTCTTTCCTTTTGATCCTCGTAAATATTTAAGAGCTTAAGTTTCTGAGAAATGTGTGGTTCATAATGGAGGCTGATGTAATCTATATTTGAATTTACTCTTCATGTTTGTTATGAATACTATAGGTATTCAAGAGATGAAGAGACTCCAGAAGATCAGGAGGAATCTGGTTGGAAGTACATTCACGGGGATGTCTTCAGATATCCTCCTCATAAATCTCTTTTTTGCGCCGTCATAGGAAGTGGGACTCAATTACTTGCTCTGTAAGGCTTTTTATTGAATGTACTTTGTGTATGCTGCAAGACAAGCTTCTAACCAGAGTTTATGTTGCAATCAACATGCAGGGCCATCTTCATCTTCATGCTTGCTCTGGTTGGAGTTTTTTATCCATACAATAGAGGTGCCCTGTATACTGCCCTTGTTGTTATATATGCTCTTACATCTGGGATTGCCGGTTACAGTGCAGCTTCATTTTTTCGACAACTCGAAGGAACCAACTGGGTGAGTGTAACAGCTTCATGTATTGTCTGCGCATACATACTGTAGCTCTTTTTGCTGAGACTTATATTTGAATGCAGGTTCGCAATCTATTACTTACAGGTTGCTTGTTCTGTGGTCCACTATTTTTGACATTCTGTTTTTTGAACACGGTTGCAATTGCTTATAACTCTACGGCGGCGCTTCCGTTCGGTACCATTGTTGTTATTCTTCTGATATGGACATTAGTAACATCTCCTCTGCTGGTCATGGGTGGGATTGCTGGTAAGAATAGTAAGGCAGAATTTCAAGCACCATGTCGCACATCGAAGTTCCCAAGAGAGATTCCACCTTTGCCTTGGTATAGGCAAACCATTCCTCAAATGGCTATGGCAGGGTTTTTGCCTTTCAGTGCAATATATATCGAGCTTTATTATATCTTTGCAAGCGTTTGGGGTCACAAGCTTTATACAATTTACAGCATTCTTTTCATCGTCTTCATTATTCTGATTATCGTGACGGCTTTTATTACAATTGCTTTGACTTATTTCCAACTTGCTGTGGAGGATCACAGGTGGTGGTGGAGGTAATATCTAGTATTCTTATCTCTTTCTTGCATCTGCTTAAAGCTCCATAGTGACATGTCAATAACTGCTATCTTCATTGTAAGACAAAGAAGCCGTTCCTCCGTTGTGCTGGCTACTGCTTTTATTAAATGTAGGAACTTCCTCAGTGTCCTGAGAAGGTTATTTTAGGATATTTTGAACATTGAGTGAGGTTGTGGTATTGTTGCCAACCGAAAAGCCAGGGAGGGGAAGACCTCTTGTAAAAAGTCTCCTGGCAATGGACATAAAAATGCGAGGAATCCATCTGTCTATTGCGAGATAGGCACCCAAGAAATCCCATAATGAAGGTGCCACTTGCATGGCATGGAACAAACTCAAAGGGAAGACCAGCTCTAAGATGAGCAGAAACTGACCTTGCCTCAACTGGACACCAGATAGGAGTGAATTAGCCACCGACACTGAGATAGCTCGAACCACAATTAGCTAACCTCAAACTTTATCAGAAAGCTTGGCAGGGCAGGTCAGCAGTCTACTTGGTCAAGGTGGCTTCTGCTGAAAAGCTCTAGAACGAGTTTTAATAGAAGTCGTGAAAAACGTATCTGAGAGACCCGCCAAGGTGTGATAACTGACAAGCCAAAGCAGACCTCCACGCAACCTCCGATGTGGTATAGCAGAGAGAGGCCGGTCCTCTTATTGCAGAGATTGGAAAAGCCAGGATCTTAATTACAAATAACAAGTGTTGATCACAGCACTGCATGAAGGTCCGAGAAACTGGACCTATCACTGCTACCAGGGGGCAAGGGGAAGGGAAGGGCTATAACGGAAGAGTAGGAAGTGATGAGGAGTGAATTAGATAGAGGTGGTGCGGTGTAAATGATGCTTTCAAAATTTCTTTTATGTTAACATTTTGGTACTTCTTAGAGCTTCTTGGTGCTTATAAAAGAGAGTGCGAGCCTTCCAGTTAACACAGGTAGGGGATGCATCATGCTTGTGCTCCTTATGCATAAAGAAATACCACAAGGAGAGCAGTTTGGGGCTTCTCATTTCAGAGTGGCACTGAAAGTCTTAACTATCTGGAATTGTTGGTTTATAAGTGTTTGTGGGTTTCACCACCTCTTGGTTGTGGTTTCACCTATGGGCCGTCTTATATGGGCATCTGTGCCACGGTCTCCTCCTCTCTGTTCTCCATCTGCTGTTATGGCTGTGTAGGTGCCATCGTTAAAGCGATGGCTGCCCCTATCAGTGGCCTAAATACTGTCCCTATTGTTGCGATCTACTTCGGCAGCATCTTGCTGCTTGATAGATGAGCTTTAGGGGCTGTAAAGGCACTGCTCTTACCCTGTAAGTTTCCATTAGCTCCTGAGGCTTACCTTCTTGAGCTTCCATATCTCTCCCATATCTCAGCTTCTGATTCCTTCCCTCCACCTCTCTAGAGTGTTAGGCTTCATTATGGCTGAGTCTGCCCTACATCTCTAGAGTTATGACAGAAACTCAGTACCCAGATCTTTGTATTGATGCATGCTCGTGTGTGTGTGTGTGTGTGTGTGTGTGGGAGCATATATTGGTACCTCGTTCTACACCCACTATTGGACACTGACGACATTAGTGGGGATGTAGTATTTAGTCAATATTATTAAATTATGCATGATGGAGGTGGTGGTTATAATGTCTTGTGGGTGACTATCATGAGTCTATATACCCTGCACTTTCCTTTAAGGGTGAATCTGCGCTTATCCTGGATTCATCTAGGTATATTATCCCTTGATCTTAGTAGACATTACAGGAACATTTTTTTGTTGATGGCTTCTCTCAAAATTTAGACCCAAATCTTGAAATTGTCTTCAATGCCGTTTGCCATCTGAAAGTATGGTAGTTTGTCTGTTAAACATAGCAAGGTTATGACACTTTAGTGTGTAGCTTTTGATATTCGTATGTAAGTACTGGTCCTTAAGGATGTAGCTTGTAAAAGGAAAACTGTTTTTGATATGCAAATGCCGTGCTCATTATGGTTTGAACTCTCTCTTTTGATGCAGGTCTGTTCTGTGTGGGGGTTCGACGGGTGTCTTCGTCTTTGGCTACTGCTTTTATTACTATTTCGCTCGTGCTGATATGACTGGCTTTATGCAGACTTCGTTTTTCTTTGGCTACATGGCATGCATTTGCTTTGGGTTTTTTCTCATGTTGGGAACAGTGGGCTTTAGAGCTTCATTAGTCTTTGTACGACACATATACAAATCAATCAAGTGTGAGTAACAATGGATGGAAAGCATTGGGAGTATCTAGGCACTTTTCACTTGGTTAGGTATCTAATATCTTTATTTAGCAGAGCGACGGAAGTTGCAGGCACTTTGATGACCTTACACCTAGTTCAGCACGGTAGCAAAGAGCCTTAAAAGAGGCAGCCTTGTAACTTCGACAGTTCAGAGGGTTAACCCCATTGCAATCTATAACCTGTTTTCCTCACATTTCGTATGTTTATTAGACGGCCTTAAAGTAAGATAGAGCTCTATTGAGTTTGTGGAGTTGTTGAAATTTATCTAATATTTATGAAAAAGAAAGAGTTATGAAGAACACTTGAAGGAGTATTGTGTGGTGGTCCTCTAAGTAGAGTAATAACAAGCAATGGAACGCCGAGGCTTTGCTGCTTTTCTTTGTTACCTGTCTAGCAAATGCTTACAAATGCAAGTTCTCTTTTGGTGGGAAATAGCCTCAGCCTTTAATAGTGTGTCAGAAGTAATGGATTCTGTGAAGTACGTAGAAGAGAAGGCTTTGAGAAACACTTAAAACTCTTTTGGTCTTGACAAGTGTCTAAAATTCTGGTTCAAAATAAGCATCTATCATCACCTTACGGTGGTTGTTCTGAATATCTTCGGTTTGTCCAGAGAGTGCATTGCTGTTTGCCTATGTACCTCCAGAAAACTAGAGGAATAATGTTGTGGGCTACAAAGTTTAGAGTTAACCATGGTGCAGAGATCAAAGGCTTCAATACACTAACAAGATTCCAGAATAGTATTTGGAATGGACTTTCAAATGGTTAATTCTTCTAGGTGATTTGTGTCAGTGCAAGAATGCCAATTGACCTGAAAAAATTACTTAGCCCGTTATTTCATAGAGATTTTCCCTATAGAAGGAGTTGTTCTGACCATTAGACAAGTACAAAAAATAGGTAAGACGAAGATTTTTTGTGGATTCTTGTTGTAGCTTTGTCTACACTTGTTTGCACTGGCGCTTCCTCTTTATTAAAATTAATATAGCATGATCATTCGGTTCGTTGTTATCGCAGTGATTGTACAAAATCTACAAAAGCAAGAGTGCACCTTTATACCAAGCATATGACATGTGGACATAAAAGCCAAAGAGAGCACAAGCTCTTGAATTTAGGAAATGCAACCTCCATGTCCAATTTGACATAGCAAGTTCTTCGCTTTAAGCCAAAATGTACTGTTAAGGTTTATGCAACCTTCCTCGGACCTCATAATGTTTTTTTTCTGTGAAGGGAATCTTGTCTGATTATAATGACGCATGATTTAAAAACAATATCACAGCTTCCTAATGGAAATGAAGGAAACAATGGTAGAAAGAGTTTCCTCAAGTTTTTCATGCTGTGTTTGTGGCCAGCATTTAAACCTCAGTTTGAAGACAACATATGGATATCCATACCATGACAGTGTAATTTTTATTAGTTTTTGGATGATGGCCTTGCATGAGAGAGAGAGAGAGAGAGAGGGGGGGGGGGGGAGAAGATTGCTTTATTAATGCTTTCTATGAGATGGGATGATGTACCTGTGTGTCCCCTGAGTATCTAGAGAAAAAGAGAGAAGTGCTAAAAATAAACATGCTACAAGAGAGTAAATTAAAATGGAGCATAGGGGATGGAGCTCTAATGGGTGTGAAACTACAGGCTTAGGAGAGACGACCATGAGATACAAATGACTAGCTAGCTCCATCCAGTATCAAACTTGGGGGTAGGATATCATACATGAGTGGCTAGGGAGTGAAGAGTGCGCAATACGGTTTGAGAAAGCATGCTCTACCTTGCTTTGTCTGGCGTACTCATGTTGTGCCCGGATGTCTTGGATCTCTTGACATACTCTCTCGGCTCTGTGTCCAGGTGCTTTGGGTCATTTGCAAGCTCGAGCAATCTCTGCTTGCTGAGGGGGTGGTGGAGCTACTTGAAAGAAGTTTGTGAGTTGTGACTATCGTACTCCACTAGAGGGTACGGATGTCTGGAGGGGCATTTCCCTTTGTCTCTAAATCTCGAGTAGGAAGCGAGTCAATTGTCTCTAGTATCTGGAATCGATCATCACTTCCAATTCCCTCTTGAGTGATAGGTCTTGAGTTCAAGGATTGTCAGATAGATCTTTGAGGTCTCTCGGAATTGTCCCTATGAGAGAGAGAGAGAGAGAGAGAGAGAGATTCTATTATCTGTGGTAGATTGATTATCCCAGTTCCCTCTTGAGTAACAAGTCTCGAGTTCAAGACTCGTCGGATAGATGTTTGAGGCCTCGTCAGATTGTAAACTTCTCTTATGTCTTCTTCTTCTAAGAAAAGGTGTTGTGAATAGAGCTGCGTATTGGCTTCGTATCTCTCATATGTCGGGCATATGTATACAAACTATTCCCCACTCTCAATCCTATCCCCACAAACTCTCCAGTCTTGGTGGGACTACCCACCTTGACTCAATCTCTAGTCTGCGAGATGAAACTTTGAGATGTGTAATCGTCCCTCTGATACTATGTGACATGTATGTGTCCATGTATTGTGGCCTTTGGATGAAGCCATTCTCTAGGATAGTCATGAAGTGATTTTTGTAGCATAGGATTTTGATAGAAGAGGCTCTCTCGGTCTGATCCATGTCTCCTGGATACATTACTACTAGAACACTTGTCCAAGGACCCCATTTCTCTCACTTTCTGAGTGGCGGATATATGGTGAGTCCGGGTCGTTCTAAAAGGGTGGAAGATGTTCTGCCCCGATAGCTCTATATGAGAGTCTAGCTTGTGGTAGTTGCCTCAGTCTTTGAATGAAGCACACTATCTAGAATTGGGCCTCCAATAGCGTAGGTGGTGAGGCTAGCTATGATAATAACATGAGGACGTGGGCATTTGCTACGGATGAGGCAAGATATTATCATAATCTGTGGTTTTTCAATTTGTGCCCACTAGGAGGCTATAAGTCTAATTGCCCAAACTGCTCCTACACACATCATGGTAGGAGTGACTAAAGTGTCAAAAAGCCATCCCTTGCTCCTAGATGTGTGCCTAGTGGCAATGTTGCTCAAAATTGCCTGTGCAACACACCCTCTGGTGAGCATGCTTGTGCATTGCTATGGAGAAGTAGCATGTGGTGGCTCTAAAAGAAATCCCAAGGTATACATATGAGTCCACCATTCTCCACTTGCCCTCTAGCTAATGTGACACGAGCTCTACTAATCTGCTTGGATGTGCAAATGAGAGAGAGAGAGAGAGAGAGAGAGAGAGAGAGAGAGAGAGAAGAGAGTTTTAATGTCGTAGGAAACTAATTTGCTTGGATGTGCGAGAGAGAGAGAGAGAGAGAGAGAGAGAGAATGAAATGTTATATTAACGTCTTCGAAAGGCCAAAATGACCTATGAGACCAAAAAGTGACAATTGGTGAATATGATACCATGTCTGAGTACGAAAAGTACAAAGAATTAAGACTAAAAAACTCAAACACTAAGGAATTGAATATGAAGCTGATCCGGAATTGAAACGAGATAGAGGGGGGGGGGGGTTCAAATGAAATCTCTCATCAGTCGTCGCTGTCGAATCTCATTAACATCCTTCATGGTCAGTACTCTAGTTGGGCGTCTTGCATGTCGAGCTAGAGTGATCTGGATCTTCTACTGCAACCTTCCTCGATGGTGGGAGACCCCTCGGGGTCGTGGGCGTCTGGATCTGCCTTAGCTCAATAGCTCGATCAATCAACGTACCTCTAGTGTGGGTGGGCTTTGAAATTTGTTGTGATGACTGCTCCTCTGCTCTCCCCTGGCTGGTGTAAAGAAACCTGTGATCTGTCTCTGAGACTATCTTTCCCCTGATGTCCTCGGCAAGCTCTCCCTAAGTCTGCACAGCTCTAGTAGGAACAATCCGAGACATCTCTGATCCTCCTATCTCATGACTCTAGAAAATGGTCCGAAACCCTCTCTGAACAGACAATGGAAGCGGCTTCGTATCTCATAGTACGCCGGGCAATGATGTGTAGTGCAGCTGTGTCTCTGGCTCTAAGTGACATCCTGGCCCCTGCAAGCGAGAGAGAGAGAGAGAGAGAGAGAGAGAGAGAGAGAGAGAGAGAGAGCACATGCCTTGCTATTTTTATGTTCATGTACATGGACTCTAAAAAGCTCTGCACAATCATTGCGTTCTGTCAAAAGCAAATGTCAACAATTGGGCCCGTTGTTGCTAAAAGGGCCTTGAAATATTATGACAAACTACTTGATGGCCCTTCATGGTTGCTAGCAAGTTACCCATAAACACAATACGATACACCGTATCACCCGGAGTCTCAACATAACCAGGAATGTCCAAAGATGGTAGGTCATTAAACAATCCACCATGTCTGATCACCTAATTCAATGCACCCAAATCCACATAGCATACACCAACACCAGATTTTGATGCATTTGTAGACAACATTCATCATATTTTGCATAACAAATAGTCTTTTCGGCTCACCTGTACCCCTGCTAGTACTTCCATAACTTCTTTGTTGCTACCTTCTCCGAGAATAGTCACGCTCAAAATGTTTTGACTTCCGCACGTCAGACATGGCTTGCCATTATTTACTTTGTTGTTGCAAAAGTTTCCACGACTTAAATCCCCTTGCCTTGAAAGTTTCCTCTTACCATGTGGTCATCCTTTGATTGTCATACCTCTTTTGATTTATCAAACACCAAGTTCTGTACTACTAGGCACATGCAAAACATCAACCAAATACTTCACTTTTCAATTTGTCAAAGACAATGGGCTTGCAGATTGAAGAGCGGCCAATTTTCTCATCGAAAGGGGTAAACTCAAGTTTTTGTAAACTTGGAGGTTCACTACAGAAAACAGCTTTCATACTCACAACGTAGGAACGAACTACTCTGCTAACTTGCTTCTGATGACTTATGTGGAGGCAGATGTGTATGTGTAGACAGGAGAGAAAACGAACAACTACAACAAAGCTAATTGCAACTCTATCTACACCTCGTGCAATGCCAACTCCTCAATGGTCACGAACATGAAGACAAAGGCAAGTTATCAATTGATTCTTCTCAATTATCCAAAACGACAACCTATGCACACCGAACACAGCCAACTGATCAACAAACCTGTCTACAGGAGGTGCTTGAAAGAAAACCTTGCTCTTGACCTTCTAATAAGTAGAAGCTGTTAAGCGATTCCGACTAACAGAAAAGGAAGAATCTAAAGCTCAAACGAGCCATGCTCACTTTGTACACGAGGAAAAGTTGATGCAAATTTTCCCGTTTCCCGAGGAGCCAATCAAAACTTAAAAATCCGTATTTAGCACGAGCAGCCAAGCAGAACAATTAAATCCTTTCAAGCTTAGTCTCACAACAAGTCATACTGCTGACATTCCACAGAGCAGGCCAGGTCTCATGAATTGGGATCCCTCCAATGCTCAAGCAAAACCTAGGTTTATGTAATTCCACCACCAAATGTTGAAGTTCACCTCCAAATGTTGAATCTTAAGGCAAAAACACCTACAAGATGTTGAAAATGCTAGTGTAAATACTAAAAACCTTCAAATATGGTCAAATTACCTCTAAAATTAACCTTCAAATAAGGTAAATTTACCTATAAAATTTTCTGCCAGTAGGCTTTTTTCAAGGTTTTAGAAAAAAGTTTATTTCGGGGAATGGATACCTTGGATCAACATAATACTGGACTTGGTACCCAGGCATTGACAATCTGAAAGAATATTCCCCCCCGCCCCCACCCCAAGCAAGGTATCATGTTTACTCTTCTCGACGTGTGCATTTGAGCAGTCCGTCTTATAAAAATGATTATGCAAACAACAATATTTAGAGGAAAACTTAACACAAACCTTCAAGAAAAATTCTGACATAAACAATGCTTTATTGATTTCAAGAATAAGAAAAGCTCAACAAAACTCAAAATTTACATCAACATGCGGGTATTGGCGCATGAGATTAATAATCGAGGAAGTGAACCTGCCAATAAGCTGGTAGTCTTTACGTGATTTTGCCTCGGAAATGGTGCCATGTATCCCAAGCTTTTTCAAATTGGGACATCGCTCTAAAAAGCCGGCAATCCATTGAGCAGAAAGTTCATGAATCTTTGCAGTCCCAAGCTCAAGCACAACCACTTTCTCTAGAATTGTAGAGCCACGGAAAGCATGCTCATAATGCCCATCTCCTATGTTGTAATTAAGAGCCAAGAAATTCAATGAGGGAAATGATGATCCGATCATATCCAAATCAATGGCCTCCTCCTCTGCATCTAAGCCACCAAGCCTCAACTTTTGCAAGTTGCTTGCTCTTGAGATCATTTGATAAAACCGTGGCCATATGATTGTGAAGTCGCTTACAATCACCTCCTCAAGTAGATCAGCTGACTGCCCAATATCCAGCTGTATAATGCTCACATCCTCAATCCGTAGATGCCGCAAACTACCCTTGCTCACAAGCTCAAATTGCTCGAATGTGGAATCCCTCAAAATCAAACTCTCAAGCTTATCTGCTTCCAGCACAACCGTATCAACACTAAGCCCCTCAATATAGAGTGTCTTCAGTGAGGCACTGTTCAGTTCTATCATGAATCGTGCATTCGGAAATGAAATGTCGATATTTGCCAGAGACAAAATCTCGAGCTTCGGACACACAGAAAGTAACAGATTGAGGTCCAAAGCCGAAAGAGCAGCCCGATTGTTGAGAGTCAAAGAAATAAGGGATGGAAACTTGTGTATAGTGGGGTCAACTGTTGATATGTGTGCAAATCCCCAAACCAGACGCTCCAGCTTCTGCCCACCACATTTCTCCAAAATATTCACCTTTGGTTGTGTGGGGTTCATGAAAGTGAGGGACTTAAGTGTCTCTTTTGTGTGCATGAGCCACGCTATGACGAGTGCTGCAGAGAACTCTTTTGTAAGTCCCATGCAGATCGATAGCTCATGAAGACACTTGGTTCGCATCACTGTTTCAGTGATGATAATCTCACAAAGACTCACAGTGAAGTTATTGTAATGTTGCCAGTCTGAAGAGGCAAAAGTGAGCTTGTGAAGATGATGCCTAGCAGCCTCTCGCCATTTTCGGCATGTTGTCGACGCAATCACCACATCACGGGCGGATGCCACATGAGATAATATGTTGCCTATCACTTCAATAGGAAGCGAATCCATAGAAAAACCAGAACTGGCCAGTCTGCAGTACATCAATAAAAGCAGTTCAAGCAGCACTCATAGTATATCCTATTTTAAAAAGAAAAAATCCTTTGATTGGACCTTACATAATGCCTAAACGCAATTTCTGTGTTATCGAAATTATCCTGTTCCCACTTTAACAAGCATATATGTTTAAACATCCTAACAAAATGACAATCATTTCAGCAAATCAGGGTTGCTTCAAGTCCCAAGCATATCCATTTAACTCACATAAAACACTGGTAGCCCTGCCACAAAAAGCTGTATGCGATAAATTGTGCCTCTGGATACCTTTCTTAAAGAGCATTGAATGTGCGATTTGGTGACTTCAAACAGTCCACTATAAGACAAGTGTCTGGTTAAAAAAAGATTAGAACAAGGGTGTAACAGCTACCGCACTAGTGTACTTGTGCAAAGTCACATTTATCTATAACACACACACACACAGGCCCCATAAATATATGTACATTCATAAAAATGCAGACATACTACTGGTAGTGAAAAAACACCAGGATTACCAAACAAAAGGGGAAAAACCTGCAATGATACAGGGAATAAAACTAGGGAGGTACATCAAAATCTGGAGACAAGGGAGTAGAGTGCTGAAGAGAGCTGCAGTAGAAACAGGCCATTCATAGTGTTAGTGTAACAGACTTGGACACTCCAAGTCAAGAATCAACCGCGACAGCACCAAATAACCACTTCAAAACAATTCACAGATCACAATAGATTTGCACTGGCCCGGCGGAGTTCCGTGCCTAGAGATATTGGCCCCAAAGACTGGCGCCCCTTTCGGTATTTCTTTTTATGTTGTAACAGACTTGGACACTCCAAGTCAAGAATCAACCGCGACAGCACCAAATAACCACTTCAAAACAATTCACAGATCACAATAGATTTGCACTGGCCCGGCGGAGTTCCGTGCCTAGAGATATTGGCCCCAAAGACTGGCGCCCCTTCCGGTATTTCTTTTTCTTGCCCTTTCCGAAGCGTTGTTTCTTGGTTCGCTTTTTGCTTTTCTTGTCTTCTTTGCTCGAATCTGAAGAGCTAGAAGAAAGAAGAAGAAGAACTTCATCTTCAATTTCTTTGCCTTGTCAAATGTCGACCGACGACCCAAATATCCCGGGAAGTCAGTGCTTTTCTTCTACTTTTTGCCGTGCTTTTTGCCTTTCTTTTGCACGTCGAAAAGCTGAGCAATCCGTGCATCAACCACGTTCTCCGGTTCCTTCTCCATATATTTCTTGGAGGCAGAAGGTTTCTTGAGAGCGGGTTTCGGGAGTGGTGTTGTGGCTCTTTGCCACTCCATCTGTACCTCTTCCAAAGAGGTCTGATTCATATATTTTTCCATCTTCGGGTCCTTGGCAAAATTGAGCATCATCTTTGTTGCATCATCAATCAATTTTCGACGCTCCATCTCTTGCTGCTCCGTTGGAGTAGGCCTAGGTGGGCCGTACTCCATGCCGGAATCTTCGTTGTGATCCCTGCCCGCATCTCCAGATGCAGAGGGAGTCGACTGATCATTGCCTGGAGCCATAGGTGCCGCGAAAAAAAAAATTCGGGGATCGGATTTCCCATAGAAGAGAAATCGGCCGTGCTCTGATACCACTGTAACAGATTTGGACACTCCAAGTCAAGAATCAACCACGACAGCACCAAATAACCACTTCAAAACAATTCACAGATCACAATAGATTTGCACTAGCCCGGTGGAGTTTCGTGCCTAGAGATATTGGCCCCAAAGACTTGGCGCCTCTTTCGGTATTTCTTTTTATATTGATCAGATCAAAGTACAAGAGAGTGGCTAGGGTTTCACTCTCAGACTCTACGTCCAGATGCCTTGAGAAGTGAAGCCCTCACCACTTATTTAAAGATACAAGGGATGCCCAAAAGCAAAGCCTCAAAGCTTTTAAAATAAAAAGCATCAATTCTCTCTCTCTTAGAGAGTCTTTTCTCTTTTTTTTATAGAAAAAGCAAAATTTGCGTCGCTCATCATTTTTACTTTTATTTTTTAAATTTATTATTATTAAATTTTTTTTAGCCTCCGCGATTTCCAAAAATTAGGATTTCTGGCAGAAATTAGGGTTTTTGTTGTCCGCCACGTCATCACTTTGTGACAGTTAGCAATCGGAGGCTGTCAAAAGCTCCACCCACTGTTTGGGCACTCGGAGGCCCTCAAAAATTCTACTCAAGGGTCTTACAAAAGCTAACTCCAAAAAGAATGCAGCTCCACAACAAAACATTAGTGCATCAAAGATGCAACAGACATGCTCCGCCACAAAACATCTGTGCTTCAAAGATCCAAGAGACTAGAGGAGAGAGAAGCCTCCACCATCTCTACTAGCAATCCAAGAGCTATGGAATCTGCAACCTCATAAAGTATGGGGTAAAAAGTTGAAGACGAGCTATAGAGACCCAACACCCAGCCCTGTCAAACAAGAAACGACATGCATTAAACAAGCAGAACAGGCAAACAAACACTCACCCACCCCACAAACACGCCAGTACTGAACGTGTCACCCCAAGCACAAGCAAACACCACACAGGCACATGCAAACACACAAAAGAAAACCGGCCCACAAGCAAAACAATCAGTTCACAAACTAATCCTTGCGTAGCAGAACAAAAAAATAAAGCAACCAAAGACACTACAGGTAGCACAGGCGTCCAATGGCGGCACCGGGGGGGGGGGGGGGGGGGGAGAGATTCCGTCGAAAGCATCTAAAGTGTCGGGCATGAGAAGCAGATAGTTAACGACAAACCACTGAAGACAGGGCCGGAGCAGAGAAGAATGGTCAATAAACAAGTAGCACACGTAGGGGGGTGGTTCCGTCAAAAGCATCTCGAGTGTCCAGGCGTGAGAAGTAGATACATGGTTAATGGCGAGCAACCGAAGAGAGAGGGGGGGGGGGGGGGGGGGGGGGATGCCCAAAAGCAGAGCCTCAAAAGCTTTTAAAATAAAAAGCATCTCTCTCTCTCTCTCTCTCTCTCTCTCTCTCTCTCTCTCTCTCTCTCTCTCTCTCTCTCTCTCTCTCTCTCTCTCTCTCTCTCTCTCTCTCTCTCTCTCTCTCTCTCTCTCTCTCTCTCTCTCTCTCTCTGCTATTCTTCTTTGCACCCGCCTCGTCTTCGGTTGCTTGTCGTTGACCACGTATCTACTTCATGCCTGACACTCATAGGTCATTTTGTAACAGACTTGGACACCCCAAGTCGAGAATCTGGCACGACACACGAGAGAATCACTTAAAAACACTTCACAACTTTAATCACGGTTCACTTGAGTCGACACGGTTCGGCGTAGTTCCGTGCCTAGAGATATTGGCCCCAAAGACTGGTGCCCCTTTCGGTATTTATTTTTATATTAATGCTTGAGCAAAGTTACAAGGCTTGAGGGTCCTTAACGTTTCCTTTCGGAGCTCAAAGAAAGCGAAAGACAAGTTTCGTTTTACATGTATGTACATGTAATTGTATATTGAACATACATACAAATTCACTTGTCAAGACATGTGACCTACCAAAATCTAGATGTGAGATTTGAGTCACAAGTGAACAACAAGGTAAGGTACATGGCTTAAAAAATCCCCAAACGGATGGTTGTCAACTAGTCAAAATGGGGGCAAAAAAAATTTCAACTCCTTCCGCCAGTTTCACCGAAACCTTTCGGCCGTTTCGCCGTTTCGAGGTTTCGGAGGACACTATGAGCAAGCCTGAGCTAGAGAATGGCCCCGGGTTCATATTTAAAGGCCCCAAGGGCTCTACAAAAGCAGTACATGAAAAGCTTCAAACTCAAAAGCTTTGAGTCCCAAAAGCTAGCCCTAATTTTTGCCAACGCAAATCACGGAATTCCGTACGGCTGCCACATCATCAGCCAGCATACAACTGCCACGTCGATGCGATTTTCGCGATCCTCTCTCTTTAATGTCCCTAGGGCCCCATCGAACAAGACCCTATAAGTTGGAACAACTTATGTCCTTGGGCAGACATGCCACGTCATAATTTTGTGACATACCCCCTTCTTGAAAGAATTGTAATCGTCCTTGATTACGCCTGCAAAAACAGATAGAAGCCATAAACTACTTTAGTAGACACTGACTCTAAGTACCGGCGCACTAGATGAACAACTCTAGCACTTGCACAAAGCTGACAGTCACTGAACATTCCATCATATTCAAATTATATCACATAAAATCCATCCAGATCTAGGACCATGATTCCTAGCAACGTGTTTAGCAATCGCATCTAGATCCACATCGGACCTCACTGTTGTCGGATTAACTAATTCTTATTGCGATCATGTCCATAAAATCTCAAGACCAAAATGCTGCAGTCATTTCGTCTTTCGAACCTGCACTCAAACAAAATCACATGAGAGAGTATGTCACCAACGTGTGACTACTATCTATCCTTTTTGTTGATTTCTTTCTTATTATCTATTTACTTTCACTTTTTGGAAACACCCCTCGGGAAATCTAACTGCCCTGCATTGCATAGCTAGTGTGGAACTGTCCAGAGGGAGTCCAGGCCTGAGGGCAAGAGAGCACTAAGGTTGGACAAGGACTGTGGTTAGCCAAAGTGGAATCCTTTGCTACAGAGGCTACATTTCAGTTCTGGATGTGGCCACAGTGTACAACGAGGGTCGGATGACCTAGAAAGATACAATGGCAACATCTCCTAAAATTTAGGGAACTGCTATTTTGGGACCTGAAAATGTGTTTGTGTCATTACCTCGGGAATGACAAGGGGAACATTTTCTTACTCTGCCGTGAAGTCAACTGGGCAACCGGTTGGGAGATTTTTAGGCGGCAACCCCGAAATGGGAAAATGCTTATAAATGTGCCAAGTGGCACCTTCTGGTGCACTTTCCTCATGCAAGAAAAGGGGGCGCTGATTTTAGAGAGGAGAAGGGCTCATTTTCAGCCTGTCACAGGTTAAGAGCTATGGAGTGCTTGCTTTCCCTCTTATGCACAGTGCGGTGCCAGGAGTGATGCCCTGCACGCTACGCACTGCCCTCTCTCTCCTCTATGGCAGTATGTTATGCCCCACTAGTGGGCTTTTCATTTGACCAATGTACAGTTGTGTGGGTTCATGCGCGATTGCCGAGGCAAGAGCCTCTTGCACAGGTACTGGATTAGCTAGCGGCTAATCCCCCGCAGGTACAGGTGAATTCGGAGAGGTTTCACACCAGAAATCTCGTCCGATTCAAAGGGCAAGTAGCCCTACAGGTGCAGGAGCTCGAGGACTTGATACGGATGCGACCAGCACGCGAAACGGAGCCCGAAACAGTGAATTACAGCCTGCTGTGTCTTTTTGCAGGTTTAGGGTTTTGGCCCTAAACGGACCCTAATAACCCCAGGAGGTTCGGGGACGCGAGGGGACCGCTGTACAGGTGATCTGGCGCATTTTCGGGGCTGAAAACAGAGAATTCAGCGTGCTGCAGATTCTCGCCAGGTTTTGTAAAGTGCCCGTATGCGTCGGGAAGGTCAGTCAATGCGTGGGAATACTGAATGCGAAGGGTCCTAGTACAGTTATGCTGCCGAAATCGGGCCGGAACAGTTGAAATTCAGCCAAGTTTGTGTGGGGCAGCTTGTAGGGATCCACAACGTTTATTCCCTCTTTTGAACAATAAAGAAATACCGAAAGGGGCGCCTAAGTTAGGGGCCAATCTGGTGTCGGTCTACTCATACAGGTGCAATTTAGCAACCTGTATCCCTCTCCCCTTTGTTGTGTCTTGAAAGTACAGGTAAAATAGACGACTAATAATGGGTGAAAGCTAAATCAAGGTTTGAAGTAAAGTCTACCGCCCTTTTTGGATTGAACAGGCCGGTTTCAGAGTACACATAAATCAGATTCATTTTCGGGAATTCCCATTTCCAAGTTCTTTATTCATAAAGTCATACAGCAGAATACTGTTAGCACATCAGTATCCCTAAACTCCAAAGGAAAATCAGTGACTTTATTCCATCTAGGTAATTTGTGACAAAGGAGCGGAGTTGATTCAAAATGTAAGACTTCAATAAATCCAAAACCACTGAATTGGCTATCTCAGATTGTCATCTGTAGTCTACTCCCTTGCTGCGTCTTCTCGAATGCTTCGTGGCCCCTCGAAGTTGGTCGACTCATCTTTCGACAAGGTCGTCGAGTTCATCTTTGGTGAACATCCGGGAACAGGAGGTTTCTTCAAGGCTGACTTTAATGGTGAGTCGATGGTTGTACGCCATCGTGAATGCATCTCATCAATCGGGTGTCAGGTCAAAAATTTCGCGTATTGGGGATCCTTCGAAAACTGGAACATCTGCTTCGCTCAAGCATCAACTCGTTGTTGACGCTGCATCTCCATTCGTTCATACTCCATAGGCCGAGGTGGCCCGTACTCTTTGTCGGCTATTGTCACAGGCTTGGGCACCCCAAGTCGGGGATCTAACACGACACACGAAAGAATCACTGAAAATACTTCACAACTTTATCACATTTTAAGATTGAGTCGACACGGCCCGGCGTAGTTCCATGCCCAAAGGTATTGTGTCACAAATTGATGACGTGGTAGTTTTGCCCAGACAACAGTACGAATCCTCGTGATTCGAGCTGATAGATGACGTGGCATAGCAATACGGACGCGTGACTGTTGACGTGGCAGAACAATACGGAATTTTGCTTTTTGCACTGACAGCTGTACGGAATTTCCGTAAACTGCGCTTACTGCTTTTTGGGAGATTTCGGACCAAGTTGTCTTTGGAATACTTTGCTTTTGAGTTTAACTGCTTTTGGCATCCCTTATAAGAATAAAAGGGCCCATAGGGGCCTCACTTCTCAAAGCATCTCGGCGCAGAGCCTGAGAGCGGAGGTCCCCTACGAGAGTTGTACTTTGCTCAAAGATTAATACAAATAGAAATATTGAAAGGGGCGCCAATCTTTGGAGTCAATCTCTCTTGGCACAGAACTACGTCAGGCCGTGTCAAATCAATTAAATTGTGGAGTGTGTTAAGTGATTCTCTCTCATGTCGCGACAAAATTTAGACTTGGGGTGTCCAAGTTTGTTACAATGCTAAGTGGTGTCAGAGCACAACCGATTTCTCTTCTACCGAGACATCTGATCCTTCCACTCGCGACACCTATGGATTCCGAAAAGAATCAAACAACTCCATCTGCCACCGGATTAGTGGACAATGAGTATGGGCCACCTCGGCCCTCGCGGTATGAACTCATGGAGATGCAACGTCAACAACAGGTTGACGAGTGCGCAAAGCAGATGCTTCAATTTGCCGAGGATCCCCAGTATGCAAAATTTCTGACCCACCACTCGATGGATGAAGTGCAAACTCAGTGGCAAAAAGCCATTGAGACACCAATCGAACCAACAATCAAGAAACCTCTTACTCTGAGGATGTTTACTGAAGAAGAACTCCATGATGTTGTTGAGACCCGAATCAATCAGCTTCTAGACACGAAGAAGCCATCGAAGAGGCAATTGAAGAAACGCAACAAGGGGATTGACTACCCCGGTTACTTGGGCCGTCAATCTTCTTTTGCAACTGCACGAAAACAGAAGAAGCGTATGCGTTTCGAGCTACCCAGTTCTTCTTCCGATAGATCTTCTAGCTCTTCCTCTTCCGATTTGAGCGAGGAGGATAGAAAGGGCAAGAAGCGAAGCAGTTTTGGAAAGAACAAGAAAAAGGAAAAGAAGATCAGATTCCAACCAATTTCTGACAATTCTATGGAGGAGTCATCCTCTGGCATTTTGGACATCGACGATCACATGTTTTATGCAAAGAAGAAACACTTTTACAGAGCCAACCAGTATGATTTCCTCGAAGACAAGAACAAAACGACAAAGGAATTTAAAGAGGCTGGACAATCAGTGAAATTTAAATCCTTTTCCGGATTCCGAGATGCTCCGAAGGCTTTGGCATTCATTCAACAATTTGATATAGCCTTCTCCGGAGCACACTACTCAAGAGCACTCCAAGATCAGGTGGGCAACATCGTTTTTGAAGGGAAATGCACAAACATGGTGGTCCACTCTTCTTCTGAGGAAAGAATCCCCGACTAAGTGATTGAGGTTCAAACAGCTCTTTATTTCTTCTTGATTGACCCAGGAGTACGAACCAAATGTGAGAACCGCTTGGAACCATCTTCAGATGACCAAGGGTGACACTTTGGACGCATATTGTGAACGGTTTTGGGATTCTTTCTACCGACTCTTGTCACAAACTGGTGACATGGCAGGCTTCCAAACACACACATACAGACTGCGATAGAAATGCCATGTGGCAGCAGTACGAACCCCCGCAAAATGCGATGGCAGGCTGACGTGGCAAATTGTACGGAATTCCGCTTTTTGCGCTAGCTGATGACGTGGCAACTTGTACGGATTTCCGTAAAATGCGTTGGCTGGTTTTTATGGCAGCTTTTGGGCAAATTTCTTTTGAGATTTAAAACTTTTAAGTTTAGAGATTTTTGGGGCTCTGCTTTTAGGCATCCCTTGTACCTTTAAATAAGTGGGCAAGGCCTCACTTCTCAATGCATCTGGACGTAGAGTCTGAGAGTGACCACCTGCCTACTCTCTTGTACTTTGAACACAAATTAATATAAAAAGAAATACCGAAAGGGGCCCTAGTCTTTGGGGCCAATACCTCTGGGCACGGAATTACTCCGGGCCGTGTCAATTTTGTGAATTGTTTTGAAGTGAATCTCTGTTGTGTCGCAGTAGAATCTTGACTTGGGGTGTCCAAGTTTGTCACAGTGACAAGATGTTAGCCCACTACATCTGCTTTTCCGAAAGCGGCTTTTGTGACAAGAAGTAGCGTAAACTCTGATAATCAGTGAAGACTGTAAAATCGGCTCCGAGTAGGTAATGTTGCCACTGAGTAAGAGCATGGATAACCGCCAAAAGCTCTCATAGGCAATGACAAGGCCTTCTTGCATTAAGACCGCACTCGGACTACGACCACAAGCATACTTTGAATGACTTTTGCAAATCTGGCAAAGTCAAAACTGATCCCGTAGTCAATTTCTCTTTCAAAGTCTGAAAGGCAGTCACCTTTGTGGGTCCCCACGAGAAAGGGATTCCTTTCTGTGTCAAGATATGCAAAGGGAAAAGGTTCTAACCGAATGCCACTGTCCACCTTTTACAGGTCACCGCGGCATTGATACCACCTTGAAAGGTGTGGAGAGTCACTTCTTTTGGCCGAGACTCAAGAAGGATGTGCACGACTTTGTGCACAGTTGCTTGGTATGCCAGAAGGTCAAGTTTGACACGCATAAAGCACAAGGATTGTTACAGCCTTTACCCATTCCCACCTGCCCCTGGGAAAGTATTGCTATGGATTTCATTTTTGATCTCCTCTCGAAGACACAGAGTGGGCACGACGGTATCTCGACTGTTATTGACAGATTTAGCAAGCCCCACTCTCGTCGGCGAGAGTGGTCTACTTTGATTGCACAAAGGTGTACAATGCGTATGCAATGGACTGATGCAATGGGACTATGCCGACGACGACGACGGTGATGACGACGGCGACTTAGGCTGAAATCAGTGATCTTCTATTGGCTGAATTTCGTGGTCTTCTTGGTGGCTGAAAATGACTGTTTTGGCTGCGTTTTTATGGCTGAAAATGAGGGAACATCTGCAACCAACTTCGGATGAAATCTGCTACTGTATCCTAGGGCTGGAAACGCTGTGGATCTGATGTGGTCTAGGCTGAAAATGCACTAACGCTGGCTGGTTCTGTCTCTTGCCAAAACGTTGATGTACCTTTGCTTCTGCTGCCGATTGGCTGGAGACAGGAAATGCTAGGGCTGAAATGCATCTGCTGATGAAAATGCTACAAAGGCTGATGTCTGCTTGCTGAACTTGCTGAAGAAAAACGCTGATCTTGCATATGCTAGCGATCCCCAAAAACGCTACTGGCTGAAGTGGGTTGGTCGCGGGAAAACGCCAAGGATGGGGCTGATCTACTGGGGAACTAACGCCAGAAGGGGGAACTTCAATGGCAATGCTGATGCTGTGAAAAACGCCAAAGATGGGGATGGCGAGGCTAAGTGATGAGGGGGGTACTGCTGAGAAGTTGCCTGTTGAGCGGGAACCTCCTGCTGCCTCTTCTGCGAGAAAGTGCTAACTTGGGTTTGCTTATATATTAACTTAGCAAAATTGCCCTACCTACTTTTGTTGGAAAGTCACTTAAAAATAATAAGTGAAAATAACCAAAAATAGGAAAATAGGCTAAATGCACTGGAAAATTCCCATGACTGATGCTAATGGATTCTGATGGGAATTCCGATGATCATGCTGTGTGCAACCGGAGGATATGCATCTATGCTAAGTGACTGGGCATGCACAGTCTACGAATAGACTCACAAAAGTGTCAGATCACTACTAATCTAGACTTGATCGAACCCTGCTGTGGTGTAGCTTGTCCACGGACACATAGGGTTGGGATGTGTCACGTGACAGTTCCACCCTTCCTAAGCACAAAAAATAAGATTTTTGAAGCCGACCAATACACGAGGGACTTGGACACTGCTTTTGCCGAGGTCCGAGAGGCTTTAGCAAAATCTCAAGAAAGACACAAGAAGGCAACAGATCGACACCGTTGCGATTTGAAATTAAAGGATGACGATTGGGTGCTCTTACGATTTGAGAAGGCACGCCTGAGAAAGAAAAAGGGAAAAAAACGGCTTTTTTCAAAGCTTAGCATGAGATACTATAGACCTTTCTAGATAGAAGAAAAGATAAATGATGTCTACTTTAGACTGAAGCTGCCCGATACTTGGAGAATTCACAATGCTTTTCATGTGAGTCTCTTGAAGCCTTTTAAAGGCGATGTGCCCGATGATGGGAAGCCAGATGAGCAACACGAGGTGGAGGAAAGCGAGGAGATCCTCGTTCCAGAACAGATACCGGCACATAAAGATAGAAAGATTAAAGGTAAAGTGATTAGGCGGTTCTTTGTTAAATTCAAGAACTATCTAGAATTGGATGCGAAGTGGATGGAGGAGGAGGACCTAGCAGATACTCCTCACATTGTGGAACTTTACCTTGAAGCATTCGGTTTAGTATAGTCTACTCCAATAGAACCCTAATTTCAGCATGGGTAAATCTAATGCAGCGGGCTTGCACAAGAGAGGAGTTGCTCCGCTCCTTTGTCAACAGATTACCCCGATTTTTGATATAGAGTCATTGATGACCCTTTGGGTTTCAAGGATACTGTTGGGTTGACAGTATTCTGCTGTATGACTTTATGAACTAGAATTTCTGAAAATGAAAATGATATTGATTGATTTGTACTTGACTTGTTTGAGTGCAGGAACTGATAGACAAAATGACTGCAACATTTCGGTCTAATAATCTCTATAGACATGATCGCAATATGGATTAGTTATCGGGCATCTGTGAGGTCCCGACTGGATCTAGATGCGATTACTAAATACGTTGCCGATTCATCATGGTCTGAGATTTGGAATGAATTTGAATGTGATTTGTCATGTGATGTCAAGTGATGTCCGTTGATGTGACTGTCGATTGGTACATGTGCTAGATGTGTTGTGCCTAGTGTGTCGGTAGTAACAATCAGTGTCTGCTAAGACAGTTTATGGTCTCTGACTCTTTTGCAGGCGTAATTGAGGGTGATTACAATTCTTTCAAGAGGGGGGTATGTCACAAACTGGTGACGTGGCAGGCTTCTAGACACACATACAAACTGCGACAGAAATGCCACATGGCAACAGTACGGACCCTAGCAAAATGCAATGGCAATCTGGCGTGGCAAATGGTACGGAATTCCGCTTTTTGCGCTAGCTGATGACGTGGCAACCCGTACGGATTTCCATAAAATGCGTTGGCTGATTTTTATGGCAGCTTTTGGGCAATTTTCTTTTGAGATTAAAAACTTTTAATTTTAGAGATTTTTCGGGCCCTGCTTTTGGGCATCCCTTGTACCTTTAAATAAGTGGGCAAGGCCTTACTTCTCAGAGCAAAGTCTGAGAGTGAGCACCTGCCTACTCTCTTGTACTTTGAACACATATTAATATAAACAGAAATACCGAAAGGGGTGCCAGTCTTTGGGGCCAATACCTCTGGGCACGGAACTACGCCGAGCCGTGTCAATTTTGTGAACTGTTTTGAAGTGAATCTTTGTTGTGTCGCGATAGAATCTTGACTTGGGGTGTCCAAGTTTGTAAGGTGCAGCGGAAGTGAATGTTGAACTTTGCTCAAGATGAGTGCTCCAAACTGTGCTCAAGGGTTCCTTTTACTTACGGAAGGGAGAGCCTTCTGTTCCTTTAGTGAGAGAGTGCAATGGACACAAACAAAGTGAATAGACACTGTGAATGAAGGTATTGAGACTCAGAGATAGAGAGAGAGAAGAATACGACACCAGAATGTTGTCAAACCTCCTCCGAAGGCCCCACTCTCTATGGCAAGAACGGTCTACTTATGATTGCACAAATCTCTACAATGCTTTGGACTTGCCAACGATGAGAACGACGACGAGACGGGCTGAAATCTGAAAACGCTAAGGGCTGAAATCTGCAAATCTTTATCTGCTGAATTCTGACTCTATGTCGATGACGATGCCGATGCAACGACGACGCGCTGAAAACGCAGATGCTGAAATCTGCGTTTTCCGGGCTGAATCTGCAAACTTCGCGGGATCTGACCGTGCGGCGAGGATCCGCTACGGGAAGCTGAGATCTGCGAGGTTCGGGGGTTCTACTGCGGGGTGCTTACTGCTGAAAACTGAAAACGCTGATGCTTGTGGGGATTCCGTTGCGAAGATCTGCAAAAACACTGAAGTGTCTTGCAGATGCAAAAACGCTAGGGCTGAAAATGGTCTTGCTGTGGAGAATCTGCTAACGTTGGGGCTTCTGCTTGGTCTGTTGTCGCCAGGAATCTGCAAGAGCAAAAACGCTCGCTGATCTGGTCCAAAAACGCTACCTTCCTGCTGTGATGCAAAAACGCTAGGGCATCTGGGGGTTCTGCTGAGAAGTAGCTTGTTGAGCGAGTGCTCTTGCTGCCTCTTCTGCCAGAAAGTGCTAACTCTCTTAGCAAAATTGCCCTACCTAGTTTTCAACAAAAGTCACTTAATAAATAAGTGAAAAATGTCAAAAATAGGAAAAATAGGTTTAATGCACTGGAAAATTCCCTTGATGATTTTGATGGATTCTGATGGAAATGCTGATGATCATGCTATGTGCAACCGGAGGATATGCATCTAAACTAAGCGTCTGGATATGCACGGTCTGCGAACAGACTCACAAAAGTGCCAGATCACTTCCTATTCTAGACTGACTGAACTATGGACTGAACCCTTGTCATGAAGTAGCTTGTCCACGTGCACATAGGGTTAGATGTGTCAAGTGACATTCCCGCCTTTTCAAAGTGAGGTACTGGTACCGAACTGTATGGCGTCGCGGGAGATCGCCAACAACATCCGGAATCCTCGAAAGGACTCTTCGTCGGCCCACTCTGATGTGTGGATCGTGCAATACTTAAACTTCATAAAGGTTTGCAATGCTTGCTTCTTTGGGCCGCGCCGAAAGCGACACAAAGTATTCTGTGGCTCCTTCGATGCTTCAACTTCGTCTATAGTCATGCGTCTACCTTCTTCAAGAATCTCCGAGGCTGAAAATTCCTGAAACCACTTCCAACACAAAAACATGAACATACCCATTCCATGTAAAGTGACTGGAAAAAATCTCATCTTCCTCAAAGACTATGCATGCAATGTAGATTAACAAATAGACGAAGTGCCAACCCGTTCACCACCCACACGCAAACAATGAGATCGAATCGTGTCTTTCTGATCTAAATCAATCAACTGTGGCAATTCACAACAGAAATGCCCATGCTTGGTGCTCATACTTTCTTGTGCTCTTTCTACAACTGTGTCGTGCCAAGAAAGAAACATAGAATGTGAATTCCTTGAATGCATACTTTCCAGCTTTTCATGAATAATCCGCATACATCCGTGCTCATTCATGAGTGAAACGTGCTCAACGTACAATATGTCATGCCTAGGAAAAGGGATCACATAAAGACGCTGACTAAAATACAAGAAACGATCACGAATGAAACAGTCGAACAATGCGTGCTGACCAATCATGCGAACACATAGTACTTCCTGTGAGGGTTCTTTGGACCTAGGCTCAAGAGCCAAAATCCGTTCTTCGTGTTTGATCGAATCTACCTGTGGAAGTGCTGTGGACCTCGACTCGAAAGCCAAGATCGATTCTTCATGATTGATCGAATCTGCAACGAGGTTAGCTTCGCTAGAAAAAGCATCAACTAAACCATCATCCTTGTGAACAATCACGTCATCTTCATGCAAATCATCATGCTTGTGAGAAATCACATCTTGATCATTGTGCAAATCATCATGCTTGTGAGAAATCACATCTTGATCATTATGCAAATCATCATGCTTGTCATTCAAATCATCATGCAAATCCTGTGTGTCATGCTTGGGAGAAGAAGAGACTAAGAGAGTCTCCTTTTCCCGAATCTCTTCAATCTTCGCCTGCACATTAGAATTGAGAGAGAAAGAATGAACAACGTCCTTGCGATCCAATTCTGTTTGTCTTTCTACGTACTTGCGATCAAATTCTTTGGCCTCCAAGCGTAATTGCTCGCGCTCACGTTCCATGGTTGCCATTCTTGCTTCGTGCCACGTTGTCATCGTGTGCATCATCGTCTTGCAAAGCCTCCATAGGATCTGGTGCAATCCTTGGCGTAGATGGGGAAGGGGGAGGGTCAGAAAAACCTCCTCGTGGGGACAATTCTTCTTCGCTACTCCCATGCTCACCACCTCAATGCGAAGTATCCATTCCGCTTCGGGTGATGACCATCCACTGAAGTCTTGGGTTCTTAAGTTCACAAGGAGCTTGGGTTCTTGGGGTTCGTGAGTTCTTGAGGTTCTTGCGGGTCTTGCGGGTCTTGAGGTTCTTGAGGTTCTTCTTTTTCTTGCAATCTGTGTTAGAGAAGGATCTTTTCTTCACTCGAGTTCTGCTCTTTTCCGCGAGCGCACCCCTTGGCGGCCTTGCGCTCAAACCAAGGTTGCTTTTTTCCACCTCACGTCGATTGGCCGGCCGCTAAGTGCACGGTCCGCTCTCAATGAGTGAAAAGAGGCACAAGGGGAGGCTAGACAAGACCACCTTTCTTGGGTTTCTTGTCACTCTTCAAAAACACGATTAGAAATCGACACGCCCAAGAGGACTTGGGTTATGTGCGACCGCAACAAGCAAAAAAAAATTATGTGGTTCTTGTGGTTCTTTCCTTGAGTGATACAGAACACTGTCAAAGCTCTGATACCAATGTAAGGTGCAGTAGATATGAATGTTGAACTTTGCTCAACATGAGTGCTCCAAACTGTGCTCAAGGGTTCCTTTTACTTACGGAAGGGAGAGCCTTCTGTTCCTTTAGTGAGAGAGTGCAATGGACACAAACAAAGTAAATAGTCACTGTGAATGAAGGTACTGAGACAGAGATAGAGAGAGAAGAATACGACACCAGAACGTTGTGAAACCCTCCTCCGAAGGCCCCACTCTCTATGGCGAGAGCGGTCTACTTATGATTGCACAAATCTCTACAATGCTTTGGACTTTCTGACGATGTCGACGACGACGACGACGAGACGGGCTGAAATCTGAAAACGCTAAGGGCTGAAATCTGCAAATCTTTATCTGCTGAATTCCGACTCTATGTCGGTGACGATGTCGGTGACGATGTCGATGGCGACGATGCGACGACGACGCGCTGAAAACGCAGATGCTGAAATCTGCGTTTTCCCGGGCTGAATCTGCAAAATTCGCAGGATATTACCGTGCGGCGAGGATCTACTACGGGAAGGTGAGATCTGTGAGGCTCGGGGGTTCTAATGCGGGTGCTAACTGCTGAAACTTGAAAACACTAATGCTTGTGGGAATTCCGTCGCGAAGATCTGCAAAAACGCTGAAGTGTCTTGCAGATGCAAACTGCTGTGGCCAGGAATCTGCAAGAGCAAAACCGCTGGCTGATCTGGTCCAAAAACGCTAGCTTCCTGCTGTGATGCAAAAATGCTAGGGCATCCGGGGGTTTTGCTGAGAAGTTGCCTGTTGAGCGAGTGCTCCCGCTTCCTCTTCTGCCAGAAAGTGCTAACTCTGGTTTGCTAACATATTATCTTAGCAAAATTGCCCTACCTAGTTCCCTACAAAAGTAACTTAATAAATAAGTGAAAAATGTCGAAAATAGGTTTAATGCACTGGAAAATTTCCTTGATGGATTCTGATGGGAATGTTGATGATCATGTTGTGTGCAATCGTAGAATATGCATCTAAACTAAGTGTCTGGACATGCACAGTCTGCGAACAGACTCACAAAAGTGCCAGATCACTTCCTATTCTAGACTGACTGAACTGGACTGAACCCTTGTCATGAAGTAGCTTGTCCACGTGCACATAGGGTTAGATGTGTCACGTGACAAAGTTTGTTACACCTCTTCGTTTAAGGAGGTCACTTTCAAAGAACAGATTGAGCGGGTTTGTTGCGGACTCCCTACACAGATCGGAGATTACTGCCTTGAACAAAAGTCCGAGTCCATACAACAACTAATGGGACATGCTGGTGAAAAACACCACGCCTGTACTCACGGAAGCTCACTACTGCTAACACCCCCCCCCCGTGCCATCGCTGCCCCCCCCTCTCTCGCTGCCCTCACGCTGCCGCCCCCTCTCTCGTTGCCCTTGCGCGCGGCAACCCAGCCCAAACCCCCCCCCCCCCCCCCCCCCCCTATTGCGTGTTGCATTTCCCGCACGCTGCCCTATCGCGCCGCCACCCCCCCGCCTTCCGCTTTCCGAAGTCTCCCTACAATTGGCTTTGGTGGCATTGTTCTTTGGACAATGCTCGGCGCGCTCGATTGCAGAGGTTTTTTCTCCGTCCGCTTCTTTGCCACAGCAGTAGACACAGATGGAGGCTCCAGCTCCGCCACAGAGGGACTCGTCTGAAGCCCCCTCACCGGACCCCGCTGAGCCCACCATTCGACTTGCTCTTTCACCGACAGAGCAAGCGAGCCTTGCCGCAGAGGTAGAGCGCTTGCAGGCGACTTTTGTCATCTGCAAGATTCTCGGCACCCGACCTAGCAGAGGAGAGCTGCATAACCTTCTCCAGGCCCGCCTTCTCGCAGAGGTGGGCAAGATCTTGGACGTACAGATACTCGGACGAGGTTACTATCAGATCGAGTTTGAGACCTCCGAGATGGCGTCCAAAGTCATCGCTATGAGTCCACTGACCATCTGAGCAGCACGAGCCCACTTTCGACAATGGAGACATGGTTTCGACCCTACTTCGGATGTTCTCGTAGAGGAGGCAGACATCCCCACCTCCGTCCGCTTTCCAGGTTTGCAGAGGGAGTACTTACCACTTCTGTCCAGGATAGGCTCAGCCATTGGGACTGTCTTGGAGACACCTCGCACGGCAGCCTCAGTAGCTGCCAAGGCGGCTGGCCTTCCCTCAGTTCGCGTTTTGGTCAGAAACACTCACACATTCCCGAAGGTCGTTCTTCTGCCTCCGGTGAGTGGGGGTTGGTTTAGACAGAGTGTGGAGTATTCGGGCCTCCCGAACCAGTGCTTCATTTGTCGATAGATGGGCCATCCTACGAAGGCCTGTCCACCACGGAGGAGGCCACGACCTACACCACAAACTCAGCCCCAGCCTCCAAGGGCTGGCCAGCAGCCACAGACACACACAACGCACACATGCAGAGCCACCCTCTGAGCCTGGGG
This sequence comes from Adiantum capillus-veneris, assembly GCF_014529385.1. Lineage (NCBI taxonomy): Eukaryota > Viridiplantae > Streptophyta > Polypodiopsida > Polypodiales > Pteridaceae > Adiantum > Adiantum capillus-veneris. The sequence continues at coordinate 92,947,853 of NC_140951.1, read as the reverse complement.
CTCCAGCGGAGCAGGGATGGCAGTAGGCTCGTGGTCGACGACGACAGGGGCCACAACGATAGCCTGGCACTCAGAGTGGTCCTCAGGCGCCTACCCAACAGCAGTGGGTTCCCATGGGGAACCGGTTCGGTCCTCTTGAGCAGGATGAGGTCCCTGCTCCAGCCCCCACCCCAGCCTCACCCTCGACATCCCCTACCCCCTAGAGTTCCCCCCCCTCCTCATCATCCTCCCCCCCGCCTCCTACTCCCGCCGCCTCTTTCCCCCGCCCCCCCCCCCCCCTACCTCCCCCCCCCCCCCCCCCCCCCCCCCCCCTTCTCCACCGCTCCCCCCTGCTCCTACTCCCCCCCCTCCCGCTCCAGTTCCACAGTCAACCCAAGAGGCAAGGCCCTCTCCGACTGCTAGGAGATCTCTTGGCAACGCCTTTGCCATGAGTCGCTTGGCGAGAGAGGGACAGCCTTTCTTGCGACCCCCTCTACAGGTACAGACGTCTCCCTTGCAGCTATCCCTGGTGGTCTGACGAGCATCGACATCCGCCACTGATGGGACTTCTTCGACTAAGACTTTACTCGTTTTCTCGGCGACCCCTCAGCAGACCATGAGACAACCCGCTTCAAGGTCCATGTTCTGTTCCTTGCAGCTAGGGGAACAGAGGCCTTGGACTCAACAGTTGGCCTCTCCTTTCCCCTTTGCGACAGGGAACAGAGTGGACTCTCGACTCAGTGTTGGGATGGTTGCATACACAGGTCCTAGAGTTCTCTCACCACATGGGAGAACTAGGAGTTACAGACATGCTTTAGACTTTGTGGCCATTGGCCAGGTTTGCGGTGACACCTCCAGATACAGCAGGATGTAGACACATTGTGGTTTACTTCTTTGCCAATACACAGTGCTTGCCATGCTATGTACACATTCATGAGGACTCCTGGACAGAGGAGGTTGCTTTACGTACGGCTCGCTCTACTTGGGCTTGGGCAAGGCACTCGTTGCAGTCACGTCTATCTAGAGGACGCTCGCATGCGGATTACTCCCCATCCAAGCCAGCCTCGAAGATAGCCCGTTTAGCTGCTGCGGCAGCATCTCTTCTCTCGCTCCCCATGAGGATCGTCTCATGGAACGTGCAGGGACTTGGTGGGCCCCAGTTTCAGCGTCAGCGGGACTGACTGCGTCAAGAGCTTCAGCGCTGCCTTGTGGGAGGAGAGATTGATCTCCTTATGCTTCGGGAGCACCATCTGTGTGAGAGCCGCATTAGACGTTGTGGTCAGCTCTTGCGTGGACGATATACTTTTTGGTTAGCTGCTTTTGGACCTGGAGGCATTTAGGGTGGGGTATGTATGACTATTGCGGACTCTTTGCAGCAGACCATTGTGGGCAGAGGGATTATTGTGTTAGGCAGGGCCCAGTGGATTACTATGCAAGTTCAGGGTTGCCTTGTGGGCTTCCTGAACATCTATGCGCCCAATGTGGCGAGTGCTCGAGCAGAGTTTTGGTCAAAGATAGTTGAGTCTCTGCCGCAAGCAGAACACTGGTGCATAGGGGGGGCCTTCAACATGTTGAAGGACCCTTCTGACAGGATTGGTGGTAGCCATGCTTTTGTGCATGGGGTTGAGCTGGCAGCTTGGGAGAGGTTTTGTATGACTCTGAGGGTCTCGAATGTTTGGCAGCACTCTAGTTTTGTGAGGCCCCCATACAGCCTTGCCTTCTCTCTTCGGACCGCAGAGTGGGAGGAGTGAATCTATCGCGGATAGATTGCTTCTACACTAGTGACCATTTCAGTGACTTGGGTGGGACAATTGGCATTCTGGCAGGGACTTCCTTCTCGGACCATGCACCAGTGATCCTCACAGTGGCAAACAGGCAGAGGAGAGGGAGCACGATGCTTCGCATCCCAGAGAGGGTCTTGTTGGACTCTACACTCAGAGAGCGAGTAGAGGCTCTCTGGACAGAGAGCTTGGACAGGCAGGATTCTCCTGCTGACAGAGTGGCCTCAGGACTAGCTCAGATTAGCCGTTTCTTTCTCCAAGAGTCTTTGGCTCGCCGGGCTGCAGCGAGAGAGGAGGAGCAGCGTCTCAGACGAGGCATTGCTTCGTTACACAGGATGCACGAGCAGCATCCAGACAGTCCTTGGTTGGAGGAGCAGCTACAGCAGGCTCGACAGGAGCTTGTTAGCACAGAGGAGAGGCGACACGAGTTTGCTTTCCACCGACAAGCATCTCAATGGACATAGGTGGGCGACAGAGTGACTGGTGCTTTCTCTGAGGCAGTGGGACCTCGGCATTCGCATGCCAGGGTCAGTCAGTTGCGTAGGCCCGACGGGTCAGTTGCTTCTAAGCCCGAGGATATGCGTGCAGTTGCTACTGATTTTACCGTGAGTTACTGTCTGCAGAGCCTCAGTCAGAGCGTCAGGATGCATGCAGGGAGTAGGTTTGGGCACAGATGCCTTGTCTTGTGACTGAGGAGATGCGTCAGAAGCTTGAGCTGCCACTTCAGCTTGAGGAGTTGCACACGGCTCTTAGGGCCCTCCTCCGTGGTAGCTGTCCAGGTGAGGATGGGCTAACTCCCAGTTTTTTCTTGGAGTACTGGGACCTGCTTGGCCCAGATCTCTGTAGTGCTTTTCAGTACATTTTGCACACACGAGTGATGCCTGACAGCATGAGTGAGGGCTTGATCTACCTCATTCCCAAGGAGGGTGGCTCCTTGGATGAGATTCGACAGTGGCACCCCATCACCATCCTCAACTCAGCCTACAAAATTCTTGCCAAGGCTCTAAGTTTGAGGATTCAGCCACTTCTAGAGAGCCTTATACATGGGACTCAGATAGGTTTTGTCAAGGAACGCAATATCCTTGACAACATCTTTACTTTTTGGGAGGCTTCTGCCCTAGCACGGCTCCGTGGTGAGGACCTCGTGATTCTTCTCGACGATTTTGAGAAGGCATACGACAGAGTTGACTGGGACTTTCTAGAGGGCACTCTACGCAGGATGGGCTTCTCAGATGCTTGGATCAGAGGGGTGTCAGCTTTGTACAGACAAGCTCACAGTCAGGTATGTGCATCGGGCGCACTGATCAACTGGAGAAAGACAGTGGCTTTCTCGGTTGGTAGTGCTCTAGTGCCCGATTGGATGACAGGAGAGGGTTTTAGGTGGATTTCTCCAGGGACTGCATTTCGGTACTTAGGTTGTCAGGTTGGTTTGGACTTGTCTCCCGAGCAGCAGATTGCTCCCCTCCTCCTGTCTATCAGGAGGAAGTTGTTACACTAGAGCTCAGCACGACTTTCTTTGGCTGGCAAAGTAGTAGTGGCCAACCAGGTGTTGTTGGCGACTATGTGGTACATCGCTTCTTACTGGATCTTCTCGAGTTCTTGTATCGGCCAGGTAGAGAGGCTGATCAAGAACTTCCTTCGGTCAGGACGTGACACTCAGATAGCTCGAGCCAAAGTGGCTTGGCAGGTCATCACAAAGAGATGCGCAGAGTTGGTTGGAGCAGGAGACTGGAGGACCGCTTCGCTAAGAGTTTGCTTCGATCTTGGGAGCTCTTGCGGCGAGGCCTGGAGCAAAGCAGCCTACTTGCACAGAGGAGCGCCTACGGCAGCCCCTTGTCTGGAACCCCATGGTTAGCACTCAGAGAGGCCACTTGGTTGGTAGTCGGCCTCATGTTTCCTGGGGTCCCATGGCAGCGGGTCCAGCGCGCTCTTTAGGTGACTGGTTAGAGTTCACAGGCTTGTCAGAGGAGGTGCAGGGTTTCCAGCTCTAGGGCATGAGAGGGGTGCAGAGCATGTGCCAGGACATCTCAGAGGCAGTTCTAGCTGAGTGGCTCACGCCTCTCGAGCCAGTAGCACCCAAGTGGATGGGAGCCTTCACACGACTGGAGGTTAGGGCCTGCTCAGAGACTACTCCATCCCTTTTCTTTGAGCTTCAGGGTGGGGGACGTTTACAACGAGTTGCAGTAGAGGCCTCGCAGGTGGCAGAGTGTTGTTTTCAGAAGATCCGAGTAGTGGGCATTTGTGGGAGGATGTGTCGTCGATCTTGACCCAACAGCTCGAGACTGGACACTGGAGGCTGTGGGCTTGGGAGTGTTGTCCACTGGCACAAGTACAGTGGGATCCTGGTGAGTGGCTCTGGAGGGACCCTTTCTCTTCTGCAGTCCACCCAGGTGTCCCGTTCTTTCAGTACACTGTTCGACTGGGACGTCATAAACTAGCAGCACAGAGAGAGGCCCACCTCGCTGCAGCACCTCATTGGCAGGAGGAGGGTCTCACAGCTGAGTTCTTGGCAACCTTCTGGGAGAGGCTGTGGGACTCCAGACAGCCGAGGCGAGTCACCTTGTTTCAGTGGCTGGTCGCACACAAAGCTACAGCAGTTGGAAGCTAGCTAGTGCACACTGCACAGAGGTCTCTCGGCCGCATGTGCAGCTTGTAACCATCTTGTGGAGAGTCAGCGTCACTGTCTTTGGGACTGTCCTTCGGCACAGCAGGTGTGGCTTCGAGTTCTTCGGCTGATGCCTGCTCTCTCTACGGCTCGACAGTACACTTGGGGAGCAACGGCTAGGTCCACCCTCACGGGTCCGGCACTTCAGTTTGAGATATCTTCCACCAACAGGATGATAGTGATGCAAGAGGGCGACCTACACTCCAGCCTGCCACAGAGCTTACTCCTCAGGAGTGGTGCAATGAGAGAGAGAGAGGAGTGTTGGGAGCTCATCAGTGGCCTGACCCTCTCGTTCATATGGCGGGCCCGTTGCTTCCGCATCTTTGAGGCTCGCCTTGTGCCACCAGCAGAGACTGTTCGCAATTTTTGGCTAGAGCTGATCCACACTCTAAGAGGACAGCTCGAGGGACTACAGGGCAGCTCCAACCGCATGCGGGAGCGCAGAGAGGCTTTCCTTCGACTCTGGTGTCCTGGGCCTTTCTACACCATGGTCCAGGGTATACTCCGATGGCACTACCGACCACCTGTGTGGCTTTTCCCTCCCCCCATTTCTTGATTTAGCCCCATTGTACATATGCTGGTTTTTTCATTGGGAGAGTCTCCCACCATGGTTGTTGTAGCCCTCTCTTGAAGAGGTGGTTGTAGCCCTATGGGCAGTTTCAGTAACTAATAGAAGGATCTTTTTCTCGAAAAAAAAAATGGGACATGCTAAGCGGGGATTCTCGATACATTCGGGTGACTTAACCTACCCCACTGATGAAGTTTTGACTCGGAGGACCAGACAAACCTCGACAAACACAATAAAAAGAAGAACTCCCAAAAAAAAGGATACAAGACCCCTTTTGACTACGGAAAAAAGAGCCGACCATCTCAAAGAGGGAAAGTGTTCTGGTTGCGGGGAACAAGGGCACATCTCCACAGAGTGCCCCAAAAAGGCACAACGAGGACAAACTGAAGAAAGGCTTGAGAGTTCTAGAACAACGGAAGAACGTTGCAGAAAAGACAAGATGAAAGCAAGATTGGTACTGATTGCATGGCAATCGACCCAAGACACATGGATCAAAGTACGGAACTTTGCCGCGCATGGGGCAAAGTAAAAGATCACGAAGCCCTCATTTTCTTTGATGGACGAGCCAAGGCCACCTTCATTTCACCTGAATTGGTAGCTCGCCTTGAGATTACGCCCGACAGGATGGGGCCACCGACGGAGGTAGTTCTAGCAACGCCTGGACGGTTTGTAGCCATTACGCCTGTCATTGGCAAACTTAGGGGTATTTTGTCACAAGACGGGCACCACGTGCCAATAGAAAAGAGCAGATTGAACAGACTTTTAGCACTTCAATAACAACTGAACTCAAAGAGAGAGAGAGACGACACGCGACACGGAGTGGCGGAATTCCACCCCAGAGAGTATTGGCCCCAAACCTTGGCGCCCCTTTTGGTATTTCTTTATATTATTGTCGATTCACAAAGTACAACAGCCGAGGAGCACCTGCTCTGCAATCTGCGTGCTAAAAAGTGCCAGAGAGGGCTCCCAAGGCTCATATTTAAAGGCCAAAGCCTAAAAGCATCAAATATGAAAAGCTGACCCCAAAAAATCACTTCCCTAAAATTTCGGGATTTCCCTAAAAATCCGCCGCGAATTCCGGGACGTCCGTACAGGTGCCACATCATCATATTTAGATGTCCAAAGTCTTTTGAGTGTGTTATGCTTTATTTTTAATGCCTTTATGTCACTTGGGGCCCCATCGGACGGGGTCCCCATAAGTTGGTAGGACTTCTTCTTTTGTTGCTTGTTCTTCTTAGGGTTTCTAGAATTAGGGTTTGCGCGTTTTAGGGTTAGGGTTTCAATAGTTAGGGTTTCTGGCAGAAATTAGGGTTAGGGTTTTTGATCTCGGACAGCCACATCATCTGTAAGTTGGCTGCATTCTTTAGGCTTTGACACGTCAGCAATTTGTTACATCTCCCCTCCTTGAAAGAGAGTAATCGTCCGCGATTACAGCATATCTGCAAAACAACTCAAGTTAGCTCAAAAATTTCCGAGGGTCATTCCAAGGGACATTCTGAGGGACAATCAGTTTGCTCTTTTTATTAAGGAGTTAGCTTCTCCTTTCTGCTCTTTTGATCAAGGAGTTAGCTGCTCCTATCGGCTGTTTTGATCAAGGAGTTAGCTTCTCCTTTCGTCCAGATCGGAACTCTTGATATTCCGACGTAGTAAAATTAGCCATCACACCTAGACCGTACTGATCTTCCTCAGGTGTCTTGATGCACTAAAATTACATACCCAGGCAATCTCATCCAATTAGGAATATTCAGTGGTTGGCATATCACAATGCAACACAAATGCTCACATATGCATGTTACAAGACATAGAAACATAAAGCCGCCGATGAACACTCCTCCCGCATAACCTAACAAGGTCCGGCCCGGGAGATATTCAACGACTCCCTCATCACTCCTCTCGCATAACCTAAAAAGGTCCGGGCCGAAAGATAAGAGGCCTTTTACAACCAAACGCCCCCCAGACCGCAGCCTGCGTCGTTTGGAGGTGCTGAGAGTAACCACTGCTCAGACTTCTTAATACTCCTCCCGCATAACCATCCAGGTCCGGGCCGAGAGTCACAACAACAATTATTTTACAAGCATACAACCAAATGCTCCCCAGGCATCGGCTTGCGTCGTTCGGAGGTTTTCAAACATACAACGAAACGCTCCCCAGGCATCGGCCTAGGTCGTTCCGAGGTTCAAACAATACCAAAACAATATTTCTCACTTCTCCACCCGGGAGTAAAATCACCAAGCATTGAAACCAGTATCAAACCAGAGTCAAACAATTCAAATCGGCACCAAAACAGGTTCAAAACAGATACCATCCATTTCAAACAAATTCCAAACATGATCACCAAACAAGATCAAACAAAACTCAAACTTAAAAAGCAATCTCGACATTAGTCGAGCTTGAAAAGTCGATTGACTTTCCATCTTGAAACCTGCACCAAAAATTAGGGTTAGGTTCCTTCCATGAGGTCGTAGCCGAGCACAGCATGATCCATCAACTCTTGGACAGACTGTTTCTTTGGCGACGACGGTAGTTCCAAGAGATAGCAATCACACTAAACCTCCAAGGTCATCTGCTCGTGAAGAGACATCTACTCGGAGATGTCGAGAAACTTCAAGTTATAATCTGCTAGGGTTTCCATGGCAAGCATTTCAGGATACCCCACTCTGCCAGAAGTTGCACTCCGAAGGAAGATGTCAGAAACCATATAACTTCGGGCAAAAATTTTCTTGAAAGCTTGCCAAGTACTTGGAGTATGCTGCTTGGTAGCTGTAGACATCAACATCTGCATGGCATTGCTTCTGAGAAAAACAGTGACTTGAAACAAATCTGGATCCTTCTCTTGCAAGGGATCTTAATTGGCTTATGCCCTATAAGACATGAGCGGTGAAGACAGGAGCACGCCCAATGCACGATGCAGTAAGGGTGGGAGTGGCTGATACCTCAAATATAATTCAATTCCAATAGCTCTGTCTACTCTTTTGTAGGACCGGTATGCTTTCAAAAAAGCACACGCTTGATGCTCTGATACCACTGTCTTGTATGCTCTGATACCACTGTCACAAGGCGGGCACCACGTGCCAATAGAAAGAGCAGACTGAAAAGACTTTTAGCACTTCAATAACAACTGAACTAAAAGAGAGAGAGAGAGAGACGACACGCGACACGGAGTGGCGGAATTCCACCCCAGAGAGTATTGGCCCCAAACCTTGGCGCCCCTTTCGGTATTTCTTTATATTACTGTCGATTCACAAAGTACAAGAGCCGAGGAGCACCTGCTCTGCAATCTGCGCGCTAAAAAGTGCCAGAGAGGGCCCCCAAGGCTCATATTTAAAGGCCCAAAGCCTAAAAGCATCAAATATGAAAAGTTGACCCCAAAAAATCACTTTCCTAAATATTCGGGATTTCCCTAAAAATCCGCCGCGAATTCCGGGACGTCCGTACAGGTGTCACATCATCATATTTTGATGTCCAAAGTCTTTTGAGTGTGTTCTACTTTATTTTTAATGCCTTTATCAAACTTGGGGCCCCATTGGACGAGGTCCCCATAAGTTGGTAGGACTCCTTCTGTTGCCTGTTCTTCTTAGGGTTTCTAGAATTAGGGTTTGCAGGTTTTAGGGTTAGGGTTTCCAGAGTTAGGGTTTGCAGGTTTTAGGGTTAGGGTTTCCAAAATTAGGGTTTCTGGCAGGAATTAGGGTTAGGGTTTTTGCTCTCGGACAGCCACATCATCTGTAAGTTGGCTGCATTCTTTAGGCTTTGACACGTCAGCAGTTTGTTACATATTTAGGGCACGAGGACTTTTACATCAAGCCTTTGGAAGCGTGTAACGTCCTCCTAGGAATCCCTTGGTACCACAAGAACAACGATGTGGTCGACTATTGGGCCAAGAAATCAACTTTGACCAATGAGAAGGACAAGAAAATATAATCTTGGTGATGATGGGCAGCAACAATTCAAAAGCTTGTTAAGGTAGGATTGGTGATGAGGGCGATGGACTGCCGAGAAATGGCTGCAAGGCTGCCGTAAGGGGAGGGTGACCTAGGATAGAGAAAACACCAGAGAGGGCAACAAAGTAGCATTGGCAAACCTGTGAGAGAATGGATAAGAGGGGCTGCTTTTATGGTGGGCTTTTAACCTAGAAATTTGGAATTCCAATACTCACCACCAGCTTTGTGTGTGAGAACCAGAGCTCGAATTCCGTAGGTCAAATGGTGCACAAGGTGTGAGGAAAAGGAGCCATTGAGTTTCGAGTACTGGTATCGAAGTTTGTGAGACCAAATCGTGTGTAGCCCCAATCTAAAAATGCGGGTCAGTTGACTTTTCCTTCTATATTGCAAAAATGTGTGCATGTGCCTGCACATAGTTTTAGGGTATTGTGAGGCCCGTATTTCACAACCTACTGATGCGCTTGTCCGGGAACTCAATCCACATTACAATTATCCTAGTAACCATTTATGCAAGAGGGTCTTGATTGACAAAAGCTAACCTAATAGACTTGTCCCAACATGCCTGCAAACAGGTTCACAAAGTTGCCGAACTAATTCCCTAAACTCAACTGTCAAACATGTGTACAAACCGTTTTTGCAAGAGGGTTTAAACTGACAAAACCACTTGTCCAAACATGCCCGCGCGACAGGCTCACAAAATTGCCGGACTAAATCCCCTAGGCCTATAGTCACTATTTGGCTCTGGAGGTAGGTTTTAGCATGTTCATATAGCACACAGAGCCAATGTGCACGTGGTACAAGCATTCAGAGTAACTCATGGGAGCCTTCATGAAAGTAACCCGATATGAGCGGAGCCAGCAATAGGAGGAATATTGTTGGAGCATGATGCAAAAAAAGTTTCCAAGGTTGTCACTAAGTGATGAGAGTCGAGCCGAATGGAAGTAGAACCGCATCACCCAAGACTGAATATAGATGCTCATGAAATGGGGCGCAATTCACTGACAGCAAGCACCTTCACTCAATACTTATCCCACTGTCCAGCATCATCCGGAAGAAACTCAAATCGTATGATGCAATTATGCAATCTTACGTTAAGCCCAGCAAAACTGTTCAGTCCAGAAATGTTTCAGCACAATAAAACAGTTAATTATATTCTACTACACATGACAATGCAACAATGAGTTCTTCATCTAAAAAAATAAGAAATCCTATTCTTTTCTGAGTTGTTAACTGGGCATGATTAAAACCGGTAATGGTTCATCACATAAAAACCAACACCCCTGCATAAGTTCCAACAGAAAACAATACAACTTTTTTCCAAAGTTGATGAGCACGCTGCACAATCGTGCGCACATACACACACATGGCAAAGTCCAATGAACATTTTGACTAGTAACTAGATCTGTGTAAAGTTAAACACAAGCTCTTGAAATGTCATTTCCACACGGTTACCTTGTGCACAATAGCACTTGTCCCATTGGAAGGAAGAAGAGAAGCACAGACACATACACGCACAGCAAAAGTAGAAAAGATGAAGGGCTTACTCGCACAGATCCAGCAGCTTACTTTTGCACAATTGTGGGCTCACCTCTTCTTTGATAGAGGAAGCCATCTCGAGGTCGCCATTGCCACGACCAGCGCTGAAAGAGAGAGCCAACAACCACACAAAAAAAAACTCCTTCGCTTTCCTTGACTCCTACATCTCCTTCCTCGCATGTGCTGCCTGTTGAAAAGTATAATGGAATGTAGCCTCATAGGGTCTATCTAGTTCTAGTTCAATAATCAATTGATGGGTATGTATGAAGACCTTTTCCATATCATATGTGTCGTGTGATATACACGAGTGGGCAAAAGAGAGGATTTGTTTTGGATGTGTGTGTGTGTGTGTGTGTGTGTGTGTGTGTGTGTGGACCAACCTTAGAACTGATCCTTAATTTTATGAGTCTTACTCCACCATCATGTGGACTTTCGCTGCATGTCCAAGTTTGCAAGCATTGCTACGTTTTGAAGCAAAATTTTACTGCTTCTAAATAGACTCTATGCAAGGAAGACTTCCTCTGATCAGTGCAACATGCAATATTCCTCATGAAGCTGTGAATCAAAGTGTTTAAATGCCAACTTTACCACAAAACCATGCATGGTGACGCATATGTAATGAAGCAAAAACACTTGGATGCTTGGATGTTTTCATAGCATTCACCATTTAGAAAATTTAGAAACTACCATCACTTCATGCACAAGTCGGGTCTCATCATGTGTCATGCTCTTGTTTCACCTCCCTGAATACTCATGCATTCACATGTTTGAGCAAAAAAGCTAGTAAGACAGGGTCATAAGCAAAGTTCCAAATTTAGAGAAGGTATCCAAAAGCCTTGTATTTTGCAATCATCCCCAAGCTACCCAAGCCAAATAAAAAAATATTGCCTAACCAATCAAATTTCATCTTGATCAAGAACACAAACTTGCTTTAAAAAATACCCAAATCTTACAAAGAGCAAAGTTCGGATAGTACTGCTAGGTCAAAGTTCTCAACTCAAAAGTAGGCCAAAAACCAGCAAGAATTTATTGAATTGCAAGCAAAGATGCTTGACATGATTATTGTTATCTACATAATCATCAATTCTTCTTAAATATTGTTATTTTTAACCAAGGTCAAAGATTTTGAAGCTCTTAGTCCTATAAGAGAGGGTCTTAAACAAAAAAAAAAAGTTATCAAGACAAAAAAATATCATGCCATTTTTTGTGGAATAAAGCCAACCATATGGATCAAGGTCAAAGACAAGCAACTATCATTCTAAGTTTGTAAACGACGCCTCATACCATGTAACATTTTAATAAAAGAGCTTGGGCTATCTTCCCTTGACATGTGCATAAAAAAGCCAATAACACCATCATGTTACACCATGCCAACTTTTAACAACCATAAAGACTAGCTTAGTGGATGAGTTCAGAACTGCCTACTCATTTTTTAGATTAAAAAGGCAGCTAACAAACTCGGACTAACAAGGCACAAGCCCCATGCCAATGTTTACAAAATGTGAGATAAAAGACTGTTGCAATAGACCAAAAACTATTAAAAAAAACCGGGGGAAAAGGTAGAGGCATAATCCATCTCCATAATTTGTAGTAAGAATCAAAAAATCCTTTACCTCACACACAAATATTTTCCCTTTAAAGGATTGGGAGCAATAGACAATAGAAACCTGTGTTGGTGTAGGCTCTCCACTTCTCAACAAGCTTGGAGAAGGAGATGAAGTTCTTGCACTTTCACCAAGTGAGAATGAGAGCGTGTGTGAGGGAGTATACCCCACAAGCAAGGCCCTAGCTTCTCATGGTCGACCCCTCTTCCTAGCTCATCATGAGATTTGATTGGATCCCCCTAAAGCTTGGCCAATCACATGCCTTTTACATTTTCAAGAAACATGGGTAGGCTTTGGACAAGTGTCTCCTTACCCCTTTGAGAGAGAGGGCTTGATTAATTAATCTAAATGCTCATTGAGACCCTCCTTATCCTAGCCAATAGGATTCAAGCACACCATGTGGCTAAGCATAGGGAGAACCTGACAAGTGTTCTTGTGCCCCTTAAGAAAGGGGTGCCCATTGGGAGAGTAGAAGGCCAAGTCAAGCATGTCCCTAGCTTTGGGGCTCGCCCCCTCCTTTGTAGGGACCCTTTTTGACTTAAGCTCCTCAAGCCCTTACCTTCCAAGCATGGGGAAACTTCTCAAGCACCTTAGTCAACATTCATAGGCTTAGTATGAGGATGGGCTAACTCTCTCTCTCATATCCCTAGCTTGTAGGCTCGCCTCCCTCTTTGTAGGGCTCAACTTTGACTTAGACTTGTACACCTCAAGCACAGGGCCAACTTGGCCAAGGACCTTAGCTATCAAGCATGTCAAGCACCTTAATTAATAACACCCAAAACATGAACCTAGCTTAACCTAAGGTCCTAGGTCTAAGGACTTTTAACACTAAAATTTGGAGGTCTTTAATGAAGCTAACCCTAAGGTCTTTCAAGCTCCATTAGCTAGCATTGCTCTTTGACATACCATCTCCCATGTGGACTTATTGACTTTGGCCTCGTGCTGAGATGGATCCATAAGCACATGTCTATATTCTAACTCTCATTCCCATTTATTCTCCCACATTAAATGATTAGTTCAATATGAGAAAATCATTTGGGTTATTTAGATATTAGATTTTATGACATTACCTCTCTCATCCCTCGACTATGAGGTAGAGGAAGTTTGAAAATCTGTGACATGAAGAGGGTTGTCATTTGGTGTGCCTTAATAGTCTTTTTGACAGGAATAAAGTGTGCTTGCTTGCTTGCTAAACCTGTCGACTATTCTCCGTATTCTTGGGTAATCCAAAGATAGAATCCATGGATATACTTTCCCATGGAGAATTAGGGATGGGCAATGGCTAGAGGAATCCAGGTTGCCTCCCTCTATCATACTTGGTCTTTTGGCATATCACACATTTTGAAACATACTCTTGTACGTCCACTTTCATGGTAGGCCAATAAAAGTACACTTCTACTCCTCGAAGAGTAGGTTGAATCCCTCGATGCCTCGCATAGGGAGAAGCATGGGATTCATACATGACTTTGTCACGAAGGGAGTGAGTAACATGTAGCATGTTGCCATGGAGAAGATAACCATCATGCAAGGTGAATGGTTCCTCTTTCCTCCCTAAGGCAAGGGCTGACATTATATCTTTAAAATGAGGGTCAGTAACGTACTCATCTATCATAGAAGATAGACCATTGTGAGTTGCTATAAACACCGCATTTACCCTCGATCGTCGCGATAGTGCATCGACCACTTGATTATGCTTACCAGCAATGTGAGCAATAGGAAATTAAATTGCGAAAAGAAAATATGTCCGCCTCATTTGTTTGTCTGAGATCTTGTTTTACGTCATGAAGTACTTGAGACTTTGGTGGTATGTTCGCAAAATAAATGGAGTCCCTATTAGATAGTGCTTCCATGTGTCTAGGGCATGTAGAATAGCTAAAAGCTCTTTTCATAGATGCCCAAGACCTATTCATCAGTAGTGAGCCTTCGAATCTCATATGCTATGGTATGCCCTTCTTGAAGCAAAACTGCTCCAAGGCAATCACCACAAGCATCACATTGGACCTCAAATGGCTTTAAGAGATCCAGAAGCATAAGCACTGGTTGGGAGGTAAGCTTCTCTTTGAGCTTGTCAAAAGCATTTTTCTCCTTAGCAGTCCATGAGTACTTAACGTTCTTATTGGTTAAGTCATGTAATGGTCCTGCTATTTGAGAGGATTTTGTTATGAAGCATCTACAATATGCATACATACCAATAAAGCTTCGTAGCTCATGTAGATTCCTTGGATTAGGCCATGCTTTTATTACCTCCAACTTTGATGGATCCATATTGATACCATCTTGAGAGATAATATGACCTAAGTATTGAATCTTTTGAAGGAAAATTTCACTCTTTTTTTATTGGTAAAAAGCTTGTTCTTCCTCAAAGCTTGAAAAATTGCTTGGAGATGTTGCTTGTGCTACTCCAAGGACTTGAAGTAGATGATGATATCATCAAAGAACACTCCATAAACTTGTGGTGGGGTCTAAAAATTTTCTCCATTAAACGATTGAACGTGGCTGGAGCATTTGTCAAACTAAAAGGCATGACAAGATATTCATAAAGACCAAACGTTGTACAGAACGCGGTCTTTACGATATCTTCATTCACTATCCTTATTTGATGATAGCGACGTTTAAGGTCAAACCTATATGAAGTAGGGTGAACCTTGTAGCTTATCAAACAAATCTTCTACCTGCGATACGAAAATTATCTTTTTGATAGTGATACGATTTAGTGCTCGATAGTCCACACACATGCGGTATGTACCATCTTTCTTTTTGCACTAAAAGGATTGGAGAACAAAAGGGAGAGGAGCTAGGCCTCACCATACCCTTGTCTACCATCTCATGTACTTGCCTCATAATCTCCTCTTGTTGAGCTTGAGAAACTCTATAAGGAGGTTTATTAGGGGGTGAGCTCTCGGATAGAAGCTCTATCATATGATCATCGTCCCCTTGTTTTGGAAGTAACTCCATAGGGAGGTCATCGATAAATACATCTTTGAATCTATTTAGAGAATTAGACAAAACTAATTCTTCTTGATTCCTATCACTTTGTTTTGTTAAATATTAGCATCATTTAGAGACTTTTTGACAAAAATCATGTACGAGGAAACTCATCTTTTCATTGAATTATTAAAAGTAGGTGAATTTACAAGTGGTGTAGTACGATTGGACTCATTAGCATCTATATACATGCTCTTTTCCCTGTAGGTGAAGTAGATTCTCCTTTCAGGGAACTTCATGTTGGCAGCCATGCGGTTGAACCATGGTGCCCCTAGGATAACATCCTCATGTTGGAGAGGAGAGATAAAAAAGTCTTCTTTGTCGACATTGCTTTGGACATGAAGCCTCAACTTCCCAATCAAGGGAGTAACGGAGTCTTGATGCCCTTGAAAGCCCCATCGGCAGTTATATTATCTCCCATATTGAAAGCTTGAATGCCCAGCTTAGTGGCCAACTCTATTGATAGAAGTTATGAGTAGAGCTAGGGTCAAAAAGGATGAAGGCATCATGCTCCCTCACCTTTCCCCAAGCATAGGAAAGGGATGATATTTTTCAATGAGCATCCTCTTTTGGAGCTTCAATCGTGGAAGCTCTAGGAGTCTCATTGCGGGCATTTCTTTTGGGACAAGAACATTAGCCATGTCCTTGCTCCCCACACTTAAAGCATTTCTGATCTTTGCGACGAAAAGCCTCTAGCTCTTCACGAGAGAGTTTTTTTTACCTTTGTAAACTCCTTTCTCCTTGGTCTTGTTATTGTTGTTGTTACTGTTGTTGTTGGAATTGCCTTGGGAAGAACCTTGAGCATTGTTCTTCCCCTTTGCATCGTTTCGATCTTTGTTTTCCATGGGCTTGGCATTTCTTTTAGCCCCTCGTTGGAAATTGACACGAGATGCAACCATAGTGTGGTGGATGACTTCAGTGATATAACTAGGCCGTTGGGAGTTGACATACTCTATAATGGAAATGGCCTATGAACTTTGAAAAGAGAGATATTAAGAGAATTACATTGAGCATTTTTGTGAGACTACTTGGAGAACATAGAGGGTGAACTTAATTAGCGGTAGCAACATAACCATAATACTTAATTAACTTGGCATGAGCAATACTTTTACAAGAGAGAGAGTTTAGAGAACTTGACAACAGTTGAGGATCGGATTTATGTGGAGCCGGTCCCCCCTCCAATAGGCTTTTGTATTATAGATTCTCCCATCAAGAGAGACTTGGTACAATACAATCTTTGTGTTCCTTGTAACCTAGGTGATGCACTAAAGATGGAAAGATTCATGCATCACGAGCATAATATAAAATTTGTAAAAGCAATAACCATCCCCGGCCTCAGTCCCAAGGCCTCAAACACCTTCGAAGGTGGAGAGAGCTAGCGGGGAATGAGGGTAGGGAAGACAAAAAAGAAGCATTCAATAGGAGAAGAAATAGTTCCTCACTTATCATCACTCTTCTTGCTTAGCATAGCATAATAGCATAGTAATGAAGATGAAGAAGATGGCAAGCTTCAGCATTGAAGCATGGATCTTGGTTGGATTTGCATTCCATAGCCAAGAGTGTTGGTGTAGGCTCTCAACTTGTCAACAAGCTTGGAGAAGGAGATGGAGCTCTTGCAATTTGCACTTCACACAATGAGAGAGTGTGTGTGTGCGTGCGTGGGGGAGAGTATAAGGATGCCCAAATCAGCCCCCCCTCTCATTCTTGGTCCACCCCCCCCCCCTCTCTCTCTCTCTCTCATATTATTTAATTATATCATTTGGAAAAGTGTCCTCTTTTCCCTCTTTGAGAGAAAGAGATTAATTATTTATTTAAATGCATTTAAATTCTCTTTGGACCCCTTCAAATCCTATCGAATATGATTCAAACACATCATGAGAAAAAATGGGGAGGATCTTGACATGGGTCTTTTATGCTTCTTAAGAGATCATGTTCGAATTGAACACTTCAAGTACCTTAGTCATTTAAGCATGAAAATCTTTTATGCCTCTTGAGAGATCATGTTTGAATTGAACACTTCAAGCACCTTAGTCATGTAAACATGACAAGCACCTCAAGCTTGGGCAAAGTTCCCACAAACACCTTAGTCCACAAGCACGACAGACACCTCAAGGTCAGCCCCAGATTGCTTATGGTCCTAGGTCTAAGGACTTTTTAACACTAACCTTTAAGAGGTCTTTAATGAGGTTAACCCTAAGGTCTTTAAGCTCCACTAGGTAGCATTGCTGATTGACATACCATCTCTCATTTGGACCCTTTTACCTCGGCCCTGCGTTGAGATAGATCCATAAGTACATGTCTGTATCCTAACCCTTCTTCTCGTTTATTCTTCCACATTAAATGATCAGTTTAATATGAGAAAATCATCTGGGTTGGTTAGATATTAGATTTTATGACATTGCCTCTCTCTTGAAACCATAGTCGTACTCGACTATGAGGTAGAAGAGATCAAGTCATAGTCATTAGTCTACGTTTGTAGAGGATCCCTTTTTACCCTACAACATCATCCCAAAATGGATGACTAGTCCATTTGGTGCATGTCTGCTCTTTAGTCCATATCATACTCCTAAAGTAGAGTGACAAATTCTACTTGGTGTTTGAGTGACGTCGTCATCACA
>NC_140951.1:91637679-91660179 GCF_014529385.1 Adiantum capillus-veneris | reverse complement strand
CATCAAATGCTTCCAAAGTTGGACTGCAGCAAGCTAAACCTCTTTAAGCCAAGATAGAATTCTCATCTGCATCCATATAGTCAAGACAGCAGATTTGTTAGACTTGGCTATGTATGGCAGGCTTCAAGGAATCTATCAGTTGTTATCCATGTCAAACTTAAAAAGTTTTAGACTAGCTATTGTCTTGCATATTAAAAAGTCTCCATCATGTTTTAGAGCTACACATTAGCTTCTTATATATCTATTAGTTTCTCTCTTTTCTTAAATGCCGACTAATCTATATTATTGTAAAAAAGCTTTTGCAAGCAAAGCATGGTTAAGTAATTTCATCCTTAAAAAGTAATCTGATGCCAAGCCTTTCAAAGCTAGAAACATAAAGGATTAACTTTGACCAAGCAATCCCTATCCTGAGACTTGGTAAAGACCAGAAGAGTGTAATGTAAAACACTAATCCTGCCAAAAAGTAATAGGCATGTTTATCTAACATCATAAACTTAGGTATAAAAAACGAAATAATCATCAGTAACAATTGGGTTAACTCTCCAAGTTTACCCAACACAATTTTGTCAAACCTGGACCAGAGCAAAGCCCGGCATCTTGATGTTTCCATTAAGTCGGAGCAAAAAGACTGAATTTATATATTTAGCTTCAGGTAAAGTGATGAACCAGATCTATGCCAGATAACCAAGCATTAGGTAAAGTTTTTGTAAGTTATAACATAATTCTTCACCTACCATAACAACCTAAGGCATCAAAGTAAAAAAGAGCCCTATCATTCTCCAATTGTAAAAAAAATTTAACAGAAAAGATCTGTATAGTGTCAAACCAGACCCAACTAACACGCAGGATCAAGCTGAAGAAACAAGGTCTGTGTCAAATCAATTAGACCAGCCAGATCTCCATTTTTTGTAATTTTGTTACTAGATTTAACAGAATATGGCAGCATTTTAGTAGCCAAGAAAACTATGTATAACCAGCACTACCACCAGGTAATCAGCCCTGATACTCACCATATTTTATTTTATTTTAATAGTATTCGATGTCATACTCCATCAAAGTAGTAGAGGATCTGTAAGTACCAGGTAAAGAAGCCAAACAACATCCTATATTTATGTGGATACAATTGTACCAGAAAATGGCAGCCAAAACCAGTGTACCATTTTGCAGTTCCCTTAACAAACTGATGTCATTTTATGCCAAGCAACCAAAGACCTAGAGTAAGTATAAGTAATCAGTGCTATGGAAAAAGAAAGCCCCATCTGTACAGATCCTTACTAGATGTATTGTAGAAGGCCAGTTTTAAGCCAGATATCTAAGTAGAATTGTAAGTCAGCACCAGAGCCAGATCTGGCTACTCCCAACCATACCCAAGAGAGTAGGATTTTGTTTAGAAAAAAATCAAGATTATACCAGAAATCCAAGACCAAAAAACCAGCTGGTGACCAGTAACCAGGCAGTAGAGCTAACCAGTCAGTGGGAAAAATTTTAACAGATTTCTACATTCAGTGAGCAAGACTGGAAGCCAGCAAGAAAATAATCATATTCTTTCACTATGCCAAAGTAAAAAAACCTGTCATCATTCTCAATAGAGCAATAGATTTCTAGACCACCTGTAATTTTGAAGGAATGTGGAGCTAGTGAGCAGAAGTACACTCACAATAGTCTCCTAGGAGCCAAGATAGGTAAAAATCCAATGATAGTTACAACTACAACTATCCAAAAATGGCAGTATTCTAGTTACCAAAAAATCTATGCATAACCAGCACACCACCAGGCATTTAGCCTTTATACACACCATCAGATTGTAAACAAATCCAAATAGTTTATATATGATAAATTTGATGCCATATTCTAGCACAGTAGCTACCAAAAAAAACTAGAGTGAATGTATGCAATCAATACCATGTAGAAAGAAGGCCCACTTGTAAAGATAAGTTATATCAACCCAGCTTTGTTAAATGGAAGAACCAGATCCGGCTATTGTTCAATTAAACCTAAGATTAAGCCTGAAGATGTAGAGTCTATGTATAACCAGCTAGACCAGGCCAAGTATAAGCTCCCCCCCTTTTTCTTGCAATTGTGAATGTAACATAATCAATTGCAACCATTAGAAAATAGAAGTATAACCAGTATCTCTCCTTCCCTTACTCAAAAAAGGCATGCATAACCAGCACCCCACCAGGCATTCAGCCTTTATATTCATCATCAGTGTCAAAACACCAAAATAATAACCATATGCATGAAATGTTTGAAGTCATCTGCTAGTACTACAACTTAAAAAAGGCATCGTATTCAAAACAATCCCAACCTGTGAGGCACCGGATGTCCAACACCATGTTTTCAAGAGATGAATCAACAGAACAAGCACCATTCCTTCCTCTCACTCTTTCTCAAAAAAACAACAAAGTCTGAGTGAGGGAGCAGAAGATCCCTCACCTCTTTAAATATGGTTTTGAAGCACCAAGGAGGAACCGATAATGCACTCATTGATGTGATAGCTGCCTGGTTTAGAACTAGAGTGAATGTAAGATCCCGCAATAGAGGCAATCCCCAAAAGAGATACGGGGCCGTGATGGAGTATGAGAGCTGCGACAGTTTGATGAAAACCAAGCAGAGTTAATGAACTCGAAAGCCGCCCAAGTACTTAAGAGGCCAAAGAATAGGTTTTAGCTAAGAGATAGATTAGGGGGTAGTATCCATAGGGTAGCTCCAAAAAAATTCTGGGAAGGTTGGTAGATAGCTCTAATTTCTCCCAATGTGATCCACATAAAAAAACTAGAAGTTGTTCAGCACAGGGTAATTTCTTATAAGGCAGCAACTCAATTTATCCACACGAGTTCATAAATTTGAATGATATATTGATAGTCAACAACTCCCTCCAGATGAGGTGCTAGAGCAACCACAGCCCTAAGGTAGTAATTTGATATGCAAAGCATAAGGTACAAATTCCCTAAAGCTGAAGGAGTACGAGCGGAAGTGCGACGCGAGAGAGAGTGCGAGAAGAAGAGCACGACGATATGGTGAACTCGCTCTACTGTAATGTGTAGAGCATCGTGAGTTCTTATTAGGTTTTTACAAAAGAATATGTGTACATACCTGGCGGCCTGCCCACTTACCTGGGCGACCACATTGGGCTTTATACCCCAACAACCTCCCACTTAAAGTCCAATGTGGTACTTTAAGTGTGAGAAAAGCTACTATACAAGCTAATATACAAGAGATGTAGAGAAGTGATGTACTACCCTACACCTAACTGCTTGCGAAAATGCGCAAAGCTCTCTGAGGGAAGTCCTTTTGTAAGTAGATCAGCAGGATTTTCTGTGGTGTGAACTTTGACAAGCTGAAGTTCCTTATCCGTGAGCATTTCCCTGATGAAATGATACTTCACATCCACATGCTTTGTCTTTGAGTGATAAACTGGATTGCGAGCCAATTGTATAGCACTTTGACTATCACAATATAACACAGGCATCTCTTCTTTGATTCCCAAATCTGTTACTAGTCGATTAAGCCAAATTGATTCTTTGCATGCCTCTGATGCTACAACATATTCAGCCTCTGTAGTAGACTGAGTAACACAACCTTGTAATCTAGAACGCCATGATACTGCTCCACCAGCCAATGTAAAGACATACCCTGACGTAGACCTTCGGTTGTCTAAGTCACCTGCATAATCTGAGTCTGTAAAACCCTTTATACTTAGCTCCTGACTCCCATAGCATATACGCATACTCTTTCTAGCTTTCAGGTATCTCAATATTCCTTTCACTGCCTCCCAATGTTTCTTGCCTGGGTTTGACATATATCGACTTACTACTCCCACTGCAAATGCAATGTATGGGCGAGTAGCAATCATTGCATACATCAAACTACCCACTGCAGACGCATATGGAATCTTATCCATTTCAGCATGTTCTTCCTCAGACACAGGACAATCTTGTTTGCTAAGTTTCACATATGGTGGCAATGGAACACTCAGTGCCTTTCCCTTCTCCATATTGAAACGTTGCAAAACCTTGTCAATATACTCTGTTTGAGATAACCAAATCAACTTCTTTCATCTGTCTCTCGCAATGCGCATACCAAGTATATGACTTGCCTCACCCATGTCTTTCATGTCAAACGATTTTGCCATCTTTGACTTCAAAGCTGAAATTTCTTCCAAGTGCTTGCCAGCAATCAACATGTCATCCACATACAAAATAAGGATCAGCCAACTGCCATCCTTAGCCTTCTTTGTATATAGACAGTGATCGAACTCACTACGTTTGTAGCCTTGAGAAAGCATAAACTTGTGGAATTTATGGTACCATGCCCTCGGTGATTGTTTTAAGCCATAAAGACTCTTTAACAACTGGCATACCCAATCTTCCTTGCCTTTCTCAACAAACCCTTCTTGCTGCTGCATGTAAATTTCCACATCTAAATCACCATGCAAGAACGCTATCTTGACATCCATTTGGTGCAACACCAAATCTAATATGGCAACCAATGCAAGAAAGCATCTCAATGTAGTCATCTTGACCACCGGAGAGAAGACTTCATCAAAGTCAATGCCTTGTTCTTGCTTAAAGCCCTTGGCAACAAGCCTTGCTTTGTACTTTGGCTGACTATCATGAGCGGTGATCTTATACCTTTAAACCCATTTACAAGGTAGAGCCTTTTTGCCCCGTGGTAATTTAACTAGCTTCCATGTCTGGTTTTTATGCAGAGCTGTCATCTCTGACTGCATGGCCAATTGCCAATTCCCGGAGTCCTTCATTTGCACTGCTTCCTTGTAACATGAAGGCTCATTGCAATCAGTCAACATGACAGAGTTCATAGATGGAACAAACCTATCAGGAGGTCGCGTGACACGTCCAGAGCTATGCACAATAGGTGGCTCACGCTCAGCCACAACCTGTGGTTCCACTCTATCCTGTCCTTGCTCCTCTTGAGCCCTGACATTTTGTCTTGCACGTGTAGGTCCATCTTCTTGGAAGACAACTCTTCTAATCTCCTCAACCCTCTGTGGTTTAGAATGATATTTGGATTCATTAAAGTGAACATCATTGTTGTGGACAACCTTTCTGGATTCGGGATCCCAAAGTCTGTACCCCATCTCGCCAGAATTACCATAGCCTAGAAAGATGCACTTTCTACTCTTTGGCTCAAGTTTGTTCCTAAATTCCTTTGGAACGTGAGTATATGCCTCACAGCCAAAGACTCTGAGATGCTTGTATGAGGGCATTTTGCCTGACCATACCATCTCTGGCACTGAATCCTTCTGCAAAACCTTGCTAGGAGATCTATTTACAAGATGAACAGTTGTTGATACAGCTTCAACCCAAAACCCATTTGGCAGTTGTGCATTAGACAACATACTTCTGACCTTCTCTTGTATGGTCCTATTCATCCTCTCAGCAACACCATTTTGAGGAGGATTGTAAGGAGCAGTAAGTTCACGTTTTATACCTTTTGACTCACAAAAGTCCTGAAAGGCCTTTGAAACATACTCTCCACCATTGTCAGTGTGTAAGCATTTAAGCTTCTTGCCACTCTGATTCTCCACAAGTGTCACAAACGTTTTGAAAACACTAAACGCTTCATCCTTGTGCTTGAGAAAGTAAACCCATACTTTCCTCGAGTAATCATCTATAAATGTCATAAAGTAAGAAGCTCCCCCTAGAGATAGGTTAGGCATAGGTCCACACAAATCACTATGAACAAGTGCCAACTGTGTATCTCTTCTACTGCTTCTATGCTTATGTGGCTGCTGTGTTTGCTTACCATACAGACAATGTTCACAGAATTTAAAATCATTAAATGAAAAGCCAGGCAAATAACCAGAACGAGAAAAGATTTCCATTCCCCTCTTGGACATATGTCCTAACTGGCTATGCCACAAAGAAACGTTTGGCTGCTCGGTTACATTGATTACATTTTTAGCGACATTTGATACATAAATCATGTAAATTCCTCCAGACTTTACTCCATGTGCTACTGTCATAGAACCCTTGGATATCTTCCACATGTTTTGTCCAAAAGTGGTGACGTAGCCAGCATCATCAAGTAAACATGTGCTGATCAAGCTTTTTGTAATTGCGGGAACATGTCTCACATTCTTTAGCGTGAAAGAAGAGCCATTCTGAAACTTCAATTGAACATCTCCAACACCTAAGATCTCACATGTCTACCCATTGCCTAGCCGAACATGATCTTTAGTGGTCACATAAGAGGTAAACCACTCCTTGTTTGGAGACACATGAAGTGATGCCCCTGAGTCTATAATCCAGTCACTCAGTGCATTTCCATCAGATGCTGTAAGAAGAGCTGAGTCCATTGTATTCTTCAAGAAATAGATGTCTCCTGACACTAGACGGTCATCCTCTGCAACAGTGTTTGTCACAGTTATTTCTTGAATCTTCACTGAGGACTTGTTCTTCTCACCATGGTCTTCAGCTTTCTCTTTGCCTTTTTCTGCTTTCCATTCTGTGCAGTCTCTTTTCATGTGACCCTTCTTGCCACAATGGTAGCATTCTATGTCACTCTTGCCTTTAGCACTGCGGGACTTGCTACGAGACTGGTTCCTCTTTCCACCTTTGTACTTTTCTTTGGTCCTTCCCCTGACAACTAAGGCTGTTCCTTTGCCTTTGTCCATTGTCTTTCTATTGGTTTCTTCAGTAAGAAGACTTCCTTCTACACCTGCTATGTTCAAACCATCTGGAGGTGCAGAATTACTCAAAGTTGTGCGAAAAGTGTCCCAACTTTCCGGCAATGTGATCAACAGGAACATAGCTCTAACAGGTTCATCAAACTTGACACCTTGAGCTGACAACTGGCTGTAGATTGTGTTGAATTCATTCAGATGATTGGACATAGGTGTCCCTTCTTTCATCTTCAAGTCAACAAGCTTCTTAAGCCAGTATACCTGTGAAGCTGCACTTTGCTTCTCATAAAGATCACTCAACTTTAACCATGCTTGATAAGCCGACATCTCGTCTGCTACATTGAAGTAAACGCTTTCTGCCAAAGTCAGCATAATGGTAGAAAGTGCCAATTCATCCATTTCGTTCCATTCATCTTCGTCCATATCTTCTGGTTTTATCCCCTTGAGCTTTATAGGTTTTATCTGCTTCTTTTGTACCAACACGTGCCAAATCTGCTTCTTCCACAATGGGAAATTGGTTCCATCCAGCTTCTTGATATTGTAAAGAGCAGTGTCCTGTGATCCAGCCATAGCTACGCTTCACAGTGGTTTACTTTCCTGGGAAAAATTCGGCAGAGTTTTCCCTGTAAACTGACCTCTGAACCAATATCAACCTGTCAAATGAACCAAGAAAGCTTCAGATTCTGCATAAATTTTGGCAGAGTCTCCTTTGTAAAATGGCTTTGGTGTACTCAAAAACAGACCAAAAAACAGCTCAAAAACACTGTCTCTCTGACACTGTAAGCTGCGGGTAAACCTGTCCTGCACCTGTACTGTCTCTCACTGTCATGTCACTGTCCTGTAAGCATAGACTGTGACAATGCCTCAACGGCAGTAAAGCAAAGATGCAATCCCAACTGTCTAACTCACAGTCAATACATCCTAGCTGCCTATCTAAGGGTGCTCGAGGGATCGCTCCAAGACCTGTATCACCGAAAGGATCTCAACATTCGAGAATCCCCCAGCTCAATAAAACCTCACTCGACCCTCAACAAAGGATGCAGTAAATTTGACAGTACATAGACTTCCCACAAAGTCATACATCCACAAATTTCCCACTGTATGCTGTAACCGCTGCGGCGGTTGTTTGCTGCGTGACTCACAGCCAGCAAACCCTCAACAGACATACATCATCTCTAACAATACATCCCATGTGGAAGTACCTGCAATGTCAAGATGAAATCTGGAATATCAAGCAGCAAACACAAGCTACCTGATGAACTAGTGGTGGATGTCGCCTATTGTCTGTGTGTAGATACGCCCGTGTCGTATGTGACACGTCTCCAAGAACTGTGAGCCATCCTTCGATGTGTAGACAGCCACAAATCAACACTCTGGGAGAGTCGATATCCTCAGCACCTGCAGTCGTAGGCCGAAAACCCCAAATTTGCAGAGTCGGATCTGCACCCACCGAGACCACGTAGTTGAAAATGGCCTGCGCAGACCTTTGTCGAAGCCGAACGGTGGCCGAGATGACCTCAGAATGAAATTCTGAGAACACCGAGTCCTTCGGCCTCTCCCACAGGATTTGGGGCCGTGTCTTCGCCTGTTGAATCTCACTCCAATCTAAGCTGGTAACTCTAGCCTCCTGCAGTGCTGCCCCAAGCCTCGATATGAGCTCTGATACCAGTTGAAGGAGTACGAGCGGAAGTGCGACGCGAGAGAGAGTGCGAGAAGAAGAGCACGACGATATGGTGAACTTGCTCTACTGTAATGTGTAGAGCATAGTGAGTTCTTATTAGGTTTTTACAAAAGAATATGTGTACATACCTGGCGGCCCGCCCACTTACCTGGGCGACCACATTGGGCTTTATACCCCAACAAAAGCCACAGCTCAAAAAAAGTTTGAGTGCAACAGGTTGGAAGTCATATATTGTGGCGAGAAATAGTGATTCCGAACATTATCCGAGTCCCATAGATGCTATCTAGTCAGATGTTGTGACCAAGTGAGTGTGTGTGTGTGTGTGTAGCTATGGTCAACTATTGTGACAAGTGTGTGTGTGTGTGTGTGTGTGTGTGTGTGTATATATATATATATATATATATATATATATATATATATATATATATATATATATAGATTGATATATTCATATATATGTATCTACTATATATAGATATCTCTCTCTCTCTCTCTCTCTCTCTCTCTCTCTCTCTCTCTATCTATCTATCTATCTATCTATCTATATATATAGATAGAGAGAGAGAGAGAGAGAGAGAGAGAGAGACAGAGAAATGTGGTAGCAATGTGGTTTCTAATTCTTCATTCATGCAAGATATAGCTCAAACAAAGAATGTTGAGAATGTGGATGTGGAGGAGTTGAAGGAACGGGAGCGACCTTTCAAGAACATTGTTATTCGTGGAATTCTCGAAGAGAAGCTAGAGACACCTCCTTATCTTGCCATTGTTATTGAAGATTTCTTCAAAACCCACTTTGGCATGTCTGGAATTATGGTCTATGGAGCACATATAGTGGGGAAGCAAGGAGCTCCTCGCTCGGGAGAACGGCCAATTGTATGCACCATGCCGGATGAGACCAAGCGAAAGATTATCCTTGATAATAGTTGGATCTATTTGAGTGATACAAAATGTTTTATATGTGAAGATCGTACTATTAAGCAACAAAATATGCGTCGCAAGGCATATGAGGAAAAGAATAAGAAAAACAAGGAGATCTCTCATGAAGAGAATGTGCCCAAGGAGGAGGCAAGTCCCTCGAGCAAAATGGGGATGCGTGACCTATGAGACCGAGTTACAATTGAAAATATGCTTTTGGAATTGTAATGGATACCCATGGAATGCGGGGGTTGGCATTGATGAACTAGCAAGCAAAGCCGATGTTGTACTTCTTGTTGAAACTTGGGAGCACAATACACAAAGGATTAACGGCTTGGAGAATTACAATGTACATTCATTGATGTGATCAAAGAATCTGAAGCAACGAAGAGGACAAGGAGGGGTAGCATGTATGGTTAAGAAAGGATTGGAAGATTCTGTATCAATTGTGAAAGGTGACAAGTACAAACGTTATGTATGGCTGAAAATTATGACACCAAAAAGATCACCATTTTTGTAGCCGGTTGCTACATTCCTCATCATTGTTCTCTCTTTTATTCTTGCATGGATAGAGATCATTGCTTATTTCAAAGGTGAAGGTGATGTTATTGTATTTGGGGATATAAATGCTCGCACAAAAACATTGCAACATGATGCTCAACAATTTGATATGCCATACATTTCAAGGGAGTTGGAGGAAGTTCACTTGTATGATCGTTCTTCAATGGATGAGAAAGAGCCGGATTACTATGGAAAGCTACTTTTACACATGTGTAATAGCACGGGTATGCTCATTG
Organism: Adiantum capillus-veneris; assembly: GCF_014529385.1. Taxonomy (NCBI): domain Eukaryota; kingdom Viridiplantae; phylum Streptophyta; class Polypodiopsida; order Polypodiales; family Pteridaceae; genus Adiantum; species Adiantum capillus-veneris. The sequence continues at coordinate 91,650,137 of NC_140951.1, read as the reverse complement.
CCAATGGTGTATCTTTGTGGAGTGGAACCAATGGATTTACATGTAGGAGACATAATGGGGATAGTGTGATTGACTATATGCTACTCTCCGAAGCCATCATGTATCGCATAAAGAGTTTTATGTTTGGCCAATGGACCCCGGAATCTCACCATCGCACCTTATGTATTGACCTTTCATGTGGAGAAGCAACTCAGCATGATAATCTCAGGCAAAGGAAAGAGACATTATCACTTTGTATGGATTTCAAACGGGCACCAATGTACATTGAAATGGTTGAGCAAAAATTATGGATGAAGAAGCTTCAATATGATGCACCATTGGAAACTAAATGGAAAGCTTTCAAGAAAGTTATTTGCTCTTGTGCCGAAGAATGCTTTGCTATAAAACATCTCCATGGTATCAACAAAGATAGATCATGCAAAAGGTGGTTTCATAAAGAATGTCAAGATGCTCGAAAGTCCTTGATAAAGCTTGATGCAACTATGGACAAAAACAACTATCAAAGTCATTTGCATACATACAAGGCATTGATTCAAAAGAAGAGAAGAAGATGGGAAGTAAAGCAACAACTTTTTCAAGTCCAAGGAAAGGCACATACATGTGGAAGATTTTGGAGAAACTTGAGGGGCAAGCGGGTTGAGAATTTTGGTAACTTGAGTCTTGTGGATATGTACACACATTGTAGGCAATTATATGAGCAAGAAAATGCCAAAAAAATGCCATTTTATGGTTCACTCCTATGTATGCCCTCTTTTTTTACTATTGAGGATGTATGTGGTGGGCTTGAAAAGTTGGCCACTCGCAAAGCTGGAGATCTTCAAGGTATCAAGCCGGAGATGATCAAATGAACAGGAGATTTTACCCATGAATGGATGTGCGATATGTTCAACCTTGCACTTCAACATGGTATGCCTTATGATTGGAGTACTAATTGGGTTAAGCCTTTGCACAAAAGAGGGAATGTAAAGAATGTAAACAACTACCGGACTATAATGATTGGGTCTCTTATGGAAAAGTTGTTTGGGTGCATAATGGAGATGAAATTGAGTGATTGGGCTGAACAAAATGACAAGCGTGCAAAGGGACAAGTGGGTTTCCATCAATGCCATAGCACCATTGATCATCTTGTCACTCTTCGTGTTCTCATGGAGGAAAATCGGTTGAAAGGCAAGCGATTGTTTTGTTGTTTTGTGGACTTTAAGAAAGCCTTTGATATGATTCCATGTAACAATTTGTGGAGAAGGATGGAAGAACTCCAAGTGCCAAGTGAGTTTATGTTTGCAGTTTCTCCAATCTATGAGAAGGTGATTTGTCAAATGCGCATGGGAAGAGAAATTTCAAAAAAAATTGTAAGCACTATTGGGGCTAAACAAGGATGTCCGTTGTCACCAACTCTCTTTGGTCTATGCATCGATCAATTGGAACAAATGGTACTTGACTTTATGCAAAAAGAAGGCATTGAAGAGGTCACTATTTGCAATGCGATAATCATGCTTTTGTTGTATGCGGATGATGTAGTGCTTCTAGCACACACTTTAGAAGATGCACAAAAGCTTATGGTTGTTCTTGAGAACTTTTGCTTGCATAGTGGGCTGATTGTGAACGAATCCAAGACAAAGGTTATGCTTGTGAAAACCAACCATAAGGAGAATCCATGCATTGTGTACAACAATGAGACACTTGAAGTGGTTGAGAGCTTTAAGTACCTTGGCCTTGAGGTTCCGTCCAATCACAAGTGGCATGAATGTGCTATGCGTCATTTGGAAGCGGCAAAGAGAGCATTTTATGCATTTGAGAACATGTGTAGTGTGGGAAACATCAAGTGTTGGGTTCTCAAGAAGTATCTTTTTGATGCATTAATAACACCGGTTCTTCTTTATGGAGTTGGAAGTGTGGGGCGGGAGCATCTCGAAGTCTCCTTGGAAAAACTTTGAGAATGTCCAAAAGCGTTTTCTTACAAACTTTCTCCAAGTGAAGACACAAACACCATATATGCTCCTACTTCTTGAGTCGGAATGTCTTCCACTTGAGGTTATGGGCATGGAAAGGGTTGCGGAGTACATGATAAAGATGCGTGAAAACCCCTCACATTGACTTCCTACAATTGCATGGGAAGCAAGCAAAAAAGTTCAAAAGACGCATAAAAGCAAGATCTTGAGCACGGGATGGATGCATGTAACATTTAATGGCCTAGTAACTTGTGTGTGTAGCGGAAATTAGCATGAACATAATGGGCATTTCATTAGAATAGATTCCTAATGAGAATTACAAGAGTGCTTGGGTGGAGAGAGCAACAAAAAGCATAACACCTAGTTAGATAGCATCAACAATACTTTCAAAAGAGAGAGAAATTAAGCTATTGACAATAGTTGAGGACCGGATTTTCATGGAGCCAGTCCCCCCTCCAAAAGGCTTTGTATTATGGTTTCTCCCATCAAGAGAGACATTGTACAATACAATTCTTTGTGTTCCTTCAAGACTAGCTAGTGCAATGAAGATGAAAGCTTCATGCACTAAGCAAAACACTTAGTAAACACAACTTTAATTATCCCCATTCTCAGACCCAAGACCTCACACACCTTCGAAGATGGTGAGAGCTAGCAGGGTATGAGAGTAGATTGAGAGGAAGAAGGAGTATCTTACGAGAAAGATGTACATATCCTCACATAATCACTCATATTAGCATAGATTTAGCTTAGTAATTAGCTTGGTAGAGGAGATGAGCATGCATTGAAGCTTGGCTCTTGGTTGGATTTGCATCCACAAGCCAAGAGTGTGTCGATGTAGGCTTCTATCTCACAAGCTTGGAGTAGGTGATGAGTTCTCCATTAAAGCTTGGGAAGAGATAGTCTTCTCTTTCTTCACACATGAGATTGTGTGAGTGTCTGTGTGATAATGCCTTGCAAAAATCAGCCCCATCTCTCTCTTGGGCGAGCCCTCTTGCTATTTGCTCTTGCAGGCTCCCCATTGGACCTCCTCAAGTCAAGCCAATGGCTATTAAGCGGCATAAGTGATAGCCTTCTGACATGTGTCCCCCTTTCCCCTTGTGTGAGAGCTTTAGGTGATTTAATAATTAAACTAAACTCTCCTTGGACCCCTTTGCCTCCCGGCCAATAGGAATCAGGCAAGCCATTGGGCTCCTGAATGCTCATTAGACCCCTTGGGAGACTGTCCAATAGTCTTCTAGGAGACTTAATTCTCATTGGTTCTTTTATTAAGTGTTTTTAAATTAATTACACTAGATTTACTCTAGCCTAATTCTCATTGGTCCACCTCCAAGGCCATCCAATAGGAATTGGGCACACCTTGTGGGCATCTGGGCTAGGGAGCTGACATGTGTCCCTAATTCCCTTTGTGTAAAGAAAGCCTGTGTGTGTGTGTGTGTGTGTGTGTGTGTGTGTGTGTGTGTGTGTGTGTGTGTGTGTGTGTGTGTGACTTTCTCTCTCATCCCCTAGAAGAAGGGCTCGCCCCCTCCCATGTAGGGATATGCAAAGACTTTTTAGTTACACACAAAGCATCCAATTTCCCCTAGGGTTGAACCTTTGGACACAACCTTTGAATTTTGGAACCTTAGCATTTTAGAAGTCTTAATGGGCTGAACCTTAGGGTCTTTTTAGCCCATTGTTGCACATGGCTCTTTTGCAGATGGCCCCCCCTTTGGATCCCTATTTTCCCTCCTTTGGATCCCTACTGTGGAGACCGGTCTGCTAGCTTAACCAATATTCTAGCTTTTTATCCCCTGGCACTTCCCCACATTAAATGACCAGTTTAATATGAGAAAATCATTTAGGAGAATTAGATATTTATTATTATGACAATGCAAGACATAAAGAAGTGGTTTGGGGGATGGGATGCATTACACTTGCTACATGATGCTTCAATTGACTCCCAAGTGAATGAAGCTTTTCTACAACGCCAATGTATTACGGCTTGGGAGAAATCCGGTGGGTCACGCTTCATACATTACACCACCCATATTGCCCCCAACTACAAAACCATGTTCTTTGCTGAAAGAGGAAACCGTACTCACGCTTACATGCTTAATCCTATCCCCTTGTCGACCATACGCACTATCGTAGCCATTCGGCTTACCTCCCATTTCCTTCGATGCGAGATAGGGTGTTGGGGCAATGGAGAAAAGTCAAATCGACTGTGCATGTGGGACGCATGTCTAACCTCACCATTCTATCTTATTGCAGTATTAGCGAGAACCACGATTAATTTGTCAAACCATGGGACGAAGCTGACTCGACTAGTGCATAGAGGCTACAAGAGGTTGTCAATCTCTTGGAAAACGACTAACAACTCTCATCTAACTCAAGCTACACTCAAGTGACTGAAATCACCAAAAGCCAATCGCTCATCGACAAGCAAATCACATCCGTTATAGCATCAAATGACATCCAAACGTAATGAAACTTCTAGGACAAGTTTATAAGACCTAAGCGCACATGCCTATGGTCTCAAACCCCACTTTAGATCAAGTTCCAAAATCGTGATTATTAACAGCAATGGATTTTTTACCTAGTCGTTCTCGGCCCAGAATGCATCTAAATGCTTAGCAATGATGTCCAATACCCCGCCTATGTTTAGTTTTCCTTTTAAAAGTGTAAATTCCTAGTTATGATGAAATTAGGCCGCGGGTCGGCGATGCCAAAAGCTACGAAATACTGTGAATGGCTTACGTCAATGCGTAGAGCTCTTACCTGCGGTTGCAATGCAACAAACGCATTCGCAATGTGACAACCGGAGAGGAAGTAGGAAGCGCGAGAAGGAGAGAAGTGAGCGCCGTTGGCTCATGCTGTGTATTTCTTACCAAAAAACTTAATAAAATCTTTACAAAGTTGGCTTTTATACCTTAGCCAAGGTCTAAAATGTGTAATGTCCAGCGCCCAAGACCTTTGAGGCTCCACACTTATTGTATCTGCAACCCAGGTACACTAAGTGACCTATGCTTTACATCTTGGAACTCTTATTGAGCCCGTAACACATTAAACTATTACAATGGCTGGAAATAAATTGGGAATTTACAATACGTGACCATTTTGGGAAAATGTGAAAAATGTGTAACTCCAATCTTTACTGCTTCCTCACTTTGATCTTCGATGTGCATCCGTACGTCTTCGACCTTTAGCAGCTTCTGTTAATTGACGTTGACTCAGTTAACATTCCCCCCTTCCTATTTTAGTGCCCGTCCCCGAGCACTGTTGAAAAAGTGTCCTTGGAGGTTGTGGAAGGTTTTGATTGGTTGTTGATGGTCTGATTTTCAATTGGTCGTTGGTTTTTTTGATGAGGTTTAATTTGCTGCAACATCTTCATTGGTCCGAGTAGTCGATTTTGAGAGATGATGTTGCATTTGTCCAATTGTAATAGCATCATGATGAGGTTGTTGTTTATTTACGAAAAATATGTACAAGGGAAGTAGAATGATGAAGTTCTAAATTAGGGTCCAATACCTGGATGACCAAAGGAAAAAAACCCAGTGGGAAAAAAGTGTCTTTGGTACACGCGCATTATTGGAGTACTTATTAGCATGGGAAATATTAATAAAGTACTCAAGGGATTATTTGTTGATAGATCTGGAATTAAAAAGGTAGCAAATATCAAAGGGTAGCATGATGGAATATTGGTTTGCCTGTTGTAGTCCACTCAAGGTACATAGGTGGAAGCAAAAAAGAGTGTCTAATGCATATGTCCAATGGTGGGACATCCTATTTATGCATACACAAAAATGCATGGAAAACAATATGCTGTGCAAGTAAGATTTTGAGGGGTTCTTGAGAAAGAATATGTAGCTATAAAAGCATATGACATGGCTTTGCAAGCTGGAACCCCTTTAAGAATGGTTTTCATTGACAAGGATATGTGCTCTCATCTTACTGTGCATTGTGCGTGAGTGTTGGACTCTACGACATCACCAATTGTAAGTTAATAGACTTTGACTCTTATGCTCATCTCATCCAGCATGAGCGAAATGACTTTAGATATGCTCAACTCTTCCAGTTGAGCGTAAGCCTAAGAACTATGACCTTAGCACATAGTTTAATATGACTTGAAGCTTTGGGTCTAATGCTTTGCTCATTTTATGGCTCAGCAGCCCGACTCTGACCATGCCAAAGAGTGTTTTTTGCACCCTGGCGACTTGACCTTTTACATTCTTATGCTTACCACAAACATTTGTTCAGGCAAAAGTAAGCTTGAATCCTCAAAAAGAGGATTAGTGAAGGACCAAGTTGGCATTGAAGGTTTCTTTTGCCATACATGTTTTATCATCTTTGAATCTACGTTCGCCTTGGTTGGGTTGTCCTTCTTTGACAGTGAATACTCCATTGGTTGTTTGATTCTCCAATTAGGCCTGTTGATAGAAGTCTTTGATGTTGTTGGAGGCCTTTGTTCACTTTTGGCATGTGGCTTTTGACTAGGAGCATTGGAAAACTTAGGAATCCAAACCTCTTGATGACCTTTGTAACTCCTTTGTTGACTTTGTTGAGCTTTAGGTCTTGCTAAGATATTGAGATCTTCATGCAAGTCTGGTGTACTTGCAGTTGGATTATGGTTGACTGGTAGCCAAATCTTTGTATACCATGTGTAGAATCCTTGTCCAAGAAGAACCTTCTTTGAGGTCCATCTTTGTTCTGTATCCTTTTGTGAGCTGTGGTAGACTTCAGCATCAGTCAATGTTGTTCTGTTGTATACCTGCTTCTTAGGTATCCTAGGATATTGTCGAGGTTGATACCTTGTGGGCCTTCTTTCTTGGGAGGGACTTGAAGTTACTTCATATGCTCTAACCTGTGGTTTTGGCACCCATATCTATCTGTTATCTCCATAGTACTCATGTTCCTTTAAGCTCCATTGTGATACTATCCATCCCATGTGTTTTTTTTTCTGTGTTGATTTCTCGTTCTTAATCCAAACCGGATCATTGACTTTGACTAAACTGCTCGGAACAAACACTTGCTTGACTTTCCTTTGCTTTCTTGAGTACTTTGGTTGATATACCTTTGTGTTTCTAGGTGTCTCCTTAGAGGTTTTAGTTGGGTCAGCAATTGACTTGAAGTTTTGAAAGACTGACTTGCTTGAAGAAGCTGATCCATGAGGGTTCTCTATTGTAGAGACATATGATGTCACATCTTCTTTGCTAATCGGTGGAAGTTCCACTTTAGCTTTACCTTTGTCTACAATTTTGATCTTCGTTCCTTCTAGCTTTGGTGGCATTTTTTGCTCCATAGCTATCATGGTTGCTATTGCCTGATTTGATTTAAGCTCTTTTGGAGTTCTGTTCGATGGAGATGAATCATCTTCAATATGCTTTGCTTTGGCATCAGTCTCCATTTTAACTATGCTTGAGGAATTTGTATTGTCGTCCATGGGTAACCAATCTTGGTCTTCGGTCTTTGTTGCCTTTGAAGATTGCATCTTCATTGAATTCTGTACCTCTAGCATCTTCTGGGCCATTGGCATTCCCATTATGATGTCTTCTGGCATATCATTTGCTGTGATCACGTGGAATTGAGCTTTGATGATCTGTGAACTTACTTCAATGGTGTTGGAGATGATTCCCCAGCATTCTGCTCGTTTGTCTCCTGATATGCTCACAAATTCAGGAGCATCTTCCAGTTGTGGTTGACCACATTTTTTCCAAGTGCGAAAGGACATGAGGTTCTTGTCTAACTGAAAATCTAGCTTTGCTTTGCTTGAGAGTTTTTCTTCGTTTTCACCAACAATGTTGCACTCGATTGAACTTGGTTGAACTTTATCTGCATTTTCTTTGCTTTGACCACCTGCTTCCATGGATGTTGGCTCGTTTTGTTGTAATACTACACCTTTTTCTTGCAACTATTGAGTATTGTGTTCCTGCATTTGAGTAGCTTTTGATCTTAGAAGATCCACTGTGATTTCTGGCAGAATCTGTCTCTTTCAAGAAGATTTTGATGGTGACCTTTGTGTGGCCTTTTGGACTTTAGCTTTCATTGATTTTGTCTTTTTTATCACCTGTTCTGGCAACTTCAGGCTTTGCATCATCTTCAGATAGTCGTTGACTTTAGTTGGGCCATCCACAAGGGCTTGTACAAGGTTAGGATCTTGATGATATTCATTACCATGTGCATCTTGATATGCATATGCGAGCTTGGTCTCACGCAATTGCTTGAACACTATGGGATTTCTCAACTTTTGACTTTGACTCGTGGAGATCAACTGAAACTTTTGTCCCTGATGATCTTCATAGAAGAATTTTTGTGCAGATTTCGATGGTTTTTGGGTCAATGGAAAACTTCCAACAACCATATGGTCTTTCAATGGTTGCTTTGAAGGGGTCTGCTGGCTAGAAGTTCTTAGGCTTCTAACTGGTGTAGCATTTTCTAGTACTAGAGCTTAGCTTGATGAATTTGCAGCTCCCCCCTTCCTAGGGTGATCACTATAGCCTGCTTCATTGTGAGAGCTCAAAACTGTTTGGCTCTGGTTGAGTCTCACCTTTTGGGATTGTGAAGGTACACTTTGGGTAGCACTGTTGATGTTTGGCATCTGTAAACCTTCTACATAGTTTCCTATGTATTTTCGTGAAACATGACAAATTATTTCCCAAGTTAAGCTGTAGATAGCATTAACCTTGCCCTGATATTGTCTATCCCATGGGTCTCCTATGAGATGAGCTTCTGTGGTTTCAGGGCCCAAGGCATCATAAATGCTAGACTCTCGTCTATATCTACGACTATTTTGGTCAAAGTATTCGTTTGGTCACAACATCGAAGCTTGATTTTTAATGGAGGAGAATTTGGCTCTGAACAGATTTCTGGGTTCACTCGGGTAATATCCTTCAGCTTTAGAGAGGATGGACTATAATAGATTCTTTCCTCTGAAATGAACCATCCTTTCTGATCTATCCTTCTATGAGCTGGTATGTGGGCCGCTCAAACACTGGTTGATCCTTCTTGTACAGTTTTCCATTTTTGTCTACATAGTGTGCATATGAATTATGGGTGCCATACAAAGCTAACATCATTCTGTTTGATGTGTCTCATAGACTCGTGAATGATTGCACACTTATGTCAGTGGATGCAAAATCATTTGCAAACCTAACAGTCTTTTCAACCTTTGGTGATATCTCGATACCTTTACCAAATTCATGCAAGAATTTGTTGTTCAAAGAATCAATTTTAAGCTTTCCACATGCCTGTGCATCTTTATGCTGATTTTGAACTTGTAGTGTTTCTACCGATGCTTCTAATGGTAATGCAGAATCATCCGATTTCATTAAAAGTGACGGGTTTGATGCACTTTCATCGAGATTCACATTTCCAAATTTTTTTGTACCTTGCTTGGCAGTTGATGTATCCTTGTTGTCTGGATTTCTTGGACAATCTTCAGCAAAATGTCCACCTTTTCGTCCACAATCTAAGCAATATGCCATGACTGGTGGTATTTCAATTGGCTCTATCATGTCAAGCTCTTGAAGAGGAGCTTCTGTTTTTGTGCTTGCCAAATTGTTGGCATCTTCTTTTAGAACATTGAGCATCAAGCTGTAGACTGCTCCATCTTGACCTTTGTACCGTCTTTGGCTTGGTTCTCCAATTAGATTGTCTTCTATTGGTTGATCTGTTAGATTTTGCATTTCTGGTTCTCAATTGTAGATCTGAACACTGTAATCCATGTACAATGATCCTGACTGCATATGCACTAATTGTATGTTTTGTTGGCTTGTGCAGATTTCTAGATAAACACTTGGGTTGACTATCTGAACTTCTATCTGCACTTCATCTTTGAGCTTGCAATACCTGGCTCCACTAAAGTCTGTGAACATCTGGGAGTTCTCTAAATCTGACTTTACTCTGATCAATAAGATGTTGGCTCCTATGCTGCTTTTGCTGCTCATTAGATATCTATGGCCTTCGAAATCTGCATATAAGACTTTATCTCCATTGTAGCCATACAGTTGTAAAATCTGCTCTGTTGCACTTGTACCTGTGTTATTGCTACTGGCTTGCTGTGCTGTACTTGAACTCTTGGCTCAATTTGAATCCATGTCGACTGGTTCTGTAAAAACTGTCTCCTAGCACATTTTGGTATTGATTAGCAAAAAAAAAATTGCTCGAATTTGATAAGACTGCTTTTACCAAAGTACTTTTGGCAGTTGATTTCTCTTAGACTCACAGGAGTTGATTAACTCTATCTCGAAAGTGTCAGAATTGATTGCAACCTTTGAAATGATGAAAATCTAGGCCTTGAATAACCTAATCTGCAGATTAGATTGTTATCCGTTTTTTTTCACTTGACTTGAATTCAGCTCTTGTCAAGCTCCCAATTCTTTGTCTGCAACCTGGTTCTTCAATCTGAGCTAAGTGAGTCAGTAAATGAGATTTCCAAGTTCTATCCTCGCAAGGAGCTAAAGGACTAATCTGCAACTTGAAACTGAGTTAACAGGTACCAATTTGGATCCGATGGAACCCAAAATTGACTGGCCTTGTATTATGTTGTTCTAGCACTGTACAATCTCAAAAGTCCAAAATCTTGTTTCTCGGGCTCAAAAGTAAATAATCATGATTATTTACTTTTCTCAGTTTCTACACTTTTTAGGTTTGTTTTGCCAAGTAATTACCTTGTTGTGGTCTCTGGACAAGTTTGGTTGAGTTTGATCAAGATTTGTCCAAGTTATCAATTGTTTAGTGTCCGCGGACTCTGATTCCAAAAATCTTACTTAAATCTCAATTTTGTGATCCAAATTTCACCAAATTTGATTTGTGGAGTCTACTTGATGTGCTTGACCCTGTGGTATACCCTATTGTGAAAAATTTCTCAATTATGGAGCAAAAGTAAATAATCGCGATTATTTGCTCCAGTTTTTTTTTTTGGAGATTTTTTTTTTCTCAAAAGTAAATACTCGCGATTATTTACTTTTGGTGATTTCTGGTTATCTTACCATGTATACTTGTTTACCACATCAAGATAAGCCTATGAGTCAAGTTTCACTGAATTTGAACAAGATTTACCAAGTACACTCAAGTTCTCGACATTCAGTACAAATTTCAGTTTTTATCAAGGTTTTGGTCTGTTTTGTGATCCAAACTTCATGAACCTTCACAAAAGATGTTTGCAATCATGCTTAGAGTCTATGGTATCAATTTTGATCAGTTTTAAGCCAAAAGTTAATAATCACGATTATTAACTTTTGACCTAAAATGAACAATGTTTTCAACTTTTTCCCTAATCAGCCTTTTTATGATCTCTTTTGAGCCTATGAATCAAGTTAATACTTAATTTGGACAAGATTCATCAAGTCATACTCAATTTCTCGACAATCAATACAGATTTCAGTTTTTATCAAGTTTTTGGCATGTTTTGTGATCCAAACTCTATGAGCCTTCACAAAAGATGTTTGTAATCATGCATAGAGTCTCTGGTATCAACCTTGATCAGTTTTGAGACAAAAGTTAATAATCACGATTATTAACTTTTGATTTAAAATGAATAATTTTTTCAACTTTTTTCCTAAACAGTCTTTTTATGATCTATTTTGAGCCTATGAATCAAGTTAAAACTTAATTTGGACAAGATTCATCAAGTTTATCAACTGTTTCGTGTCCGCAAACTCTGATTTCAAGAATCTGGCTTAAGTCTCACTTTTGTGATCCAAATTTCACCAAAATAGATTTGTGAGGTCTACTTGATGTGCTTGACCTTGTGGTATGCCCAAATATGCAAGATTGTCAATATTTGGAGTAGGTGTAATTATTAACTTCTGGTAAATTTTTACAAGTTTTTGTTCCAATCTTGACACAGATCTGTTAAGCACCTCAAGTTAAGGTCTCTAGCCAAGTTTCATCAAGTTTGGACTATTTTTGGTCAAATGGTCATCAGTTTTCTGCCCGCAGACTGACTTTGCAAATTTGGTCACAATTTTCAATTCAATGATCCAAATCTTACCAAATTTGGTTTGTGGGCTTATTACAACATGGTAAAACTAGTGGTATGCTGATTTGGTCAAAAAAGTGGAAAAATAGGGCAGAAGTAAATAATCGCGATTATTTACAACTGACAAATTTTTTCATCTTTTTGATCAAGTGATCATGTACACATGTTTATCACATCAATATAAGCTTATATATCAAATTTGGACAAATTTTTCTCCAATTTACACTCAAGACTCAGAAAGTCAGTACAAACTTTAATTTTTACCCAGTTTTTTGTCAGTTTGGTGATCCAAATCTTTTGTGCCTTTACAAAAGTTGTTTGTACACATGTAATGAGTCAATGGTATGAACCTTGGTCAAATCTGAGCTGACAGTTAATAATCGCGATTATTAACTTTTGGTCCAAAATGAACAAATTTTGAACTTTTTCACTGGACAGTCTTTTCGTGATCTATTTTGAGCCTATAAATCAAGTCAAAACTTAATTTGGCTTAAAATGTCAAGAAAAAGTAAATAATCTGAGTTTTGGCAAACTTTTGAAAATTTTACCTC